>NW_028220669.1:0-6665 GCF_045865225.1 Trachurus japonicus | reverse complement strand
TGAATGACTTAGAATGAAAATGTCTGTGAATTTCAGGCTGAGAGCAGCAGTTTCAACATGAAGCAAGTTATCAGAAGTCAACAGAGGACGAATGGGAAAATAATTCACTATAATTGTTATTGAGGCAAGATTTGAACCAGTAATCTTCGGGTCTCCAGCTCAGCAAGCTAACCACTAGGCTACAGGCAGAGACAGTATGTGAGTGGCAAAGAAAACCTTTAATAAGAGGATCACTGGCTCCTGCTTAAAAAAAAAGGTAAGGAAAGTGCAGAAATTAGCCACACCAAGTAAGACTTAGAATGAAAATTTCTGTGAATTTCAGGCTGAGAGCAGCAGTTTCAACATGAAGCAAGTTATCAGAAGTCAACAGAGGACGACTGGGAAAATAATTCACTATAATTGTTGATGAGGCAAGATTTAGACCAGTAATCGAACCCACAACCTCATGACCACTAAACCTTTACTCTGCCACTTCGCCACAGAGAGCACAGACATGAGCATGTTGCCATTGTAATGTGATGATGTGCAGAGAGCTCCCTGGCTGCATTTAAAAAATATTTTAAATTATTATCTAAGTCTCTTTGCTTTTTTTGACCAGAATTTTAGCCAGAAGACAAGTGTGGCTACAAAACTGGAGAAAATAATTTGTCTAGAGTTTAATTTGTGGCCGTGCTGACAGTTTAGCCAGAAAAACTCTAGAATGTTTTTTTGCCGCTCTCCACTCTAGCACCACTCTAGCTCTGCTCGTTAGACGCAACACACACACATTATAAAGCTGAAAAAAATCAGAAAAAGTTAAATATTTGAAAAAGTATAAATAGTTAAAAAGAGAAAAGTAATGCCGATAAAGTTCAAAAAAAGCTGCACGTTTTGATATATGAATTGTTGAAATAGCACAAAGTATGAAGGACTAGAAGAAGACCGTAAAAAGGCGGAAGAAAATGGCCAAACAGAAGAACAATAGTGTGACTGCTTCCAGCAGTGACACTAATAACTAGAAAATTTCCTCTCGGGAAATTTTGAATGGGCCACGGGAGCTACTGCGGGTTGTGCCATCTCTGTCAACATGGGAATCAAACCCACGATCTTAAGGTCAAGACAGAGCTGATCAGACAGACACATGATCATCTTTCTATAAGCACTGATATGGAGGAGCTGTAACCACATTAGGTTAACTGTGTGTGTGTGTGTGTGTGTGTGTGTGTGTGTGTGTGTGTGTGACTGTAATCACATGAAGCTGGTTCTAGAGTCTGTGTGTGTGTGTGTGTGTGTGTGTGTGTGACTATGAGCTGCATCCTGTGTCAGTCTGATTTAGCTGTGTCTGTGTTTATAAACATTTAAACGAGCGCCAGGTGGATTGTTTATGAAGTTAACGAGCTCTGGCCTGAGGATCAAAGAGGTTACCACGGCGATAGGGGCCCCCGCAGGCTGAGACAGACAGAAATGTGGAGAAAAAGAGCCATTTTCTGCCTCTGCACCGGTCTCACAATTAGGCCTAGCATGAGAAAACGGTAACTCCTATCAGAACAAAACACAGATCAACGTTGCTCTAAGGACTTACTGAAAATTTCGGTACGATTTGGTGTTTCTACAGTAAATATTTTGGCGACGCTGGCAGTTTTAAAACATCAGGCCGTTCTGCTTCTCTCAGAAAATATTTGTATTGGACTCAATGAGGAGCAGGGACAGACGTGGCCGCACTCAGAGGCTGATTCTGTCAATTCTGTAAGTCTCTCTGATATTTTGAGCACATGACATGAGAGATAACAAGTTTGTCTTACCATCTGGGCAAGCAGACCTTCCTGAGCACATTGATGTGCATTAAATGTTTGTAGGGCAAAAACTTTTCTCAGGGTCGCAAGGTAGAAAAGGGGGGCATTTCTGCTTTTCTAAAAAAATCAGCTCCTACTTTTATATTGAAGTGGATGAGCCACTGGAGCGGGTCTAGCTGCACAATTAGGCTCATTGAGACAATTCTCTAAGTCTGTCTGCTGTTTTGAGCACATCAAATGAGACACGACAAGTGTGGCTACAAACCGGTGAGGAAATCATGTGTCTAGAGTTTAATTTGTGGCCGTGCTGGCAATTTATCCAGAAAAAATCCTGAATGTTTTTTCGATCCCTCTCACTCTAACGATGATGTCACTCACTCTGACCCAACCCCATACACACTCATTGAAAAGTGTGAAATTTGTCAGAAATCCTCATGTGCTTTTAAAGGATTTATCTCAAAAACGGTACAAGCTATGAAAAAGTTGTACATACAGGATGAATACATTAGAAGTTTGTCTACAGCTCAGAATTTGAATGAAGTCTCTAGCTGAAAGTATGTGGACGCTTTAAAGGCTGAAAGAAGTAAGAAGATTTGAAGAGTTTCAAGACTGTTCCAATGCATTCTCTATGGGGAAAAAAAAATCAGAAATAGTTGAATATTGCAAAAAGTATGAATAGTTGAAAAGAGAAAAGACATAGCACACCTGTCCCGAAAAGGCTGAACATTTTGATATTTGAATTGTTGAAATAGCACAAAGTATGAAGGACTAGTTACATGACGAAGAAAGGCAGAAAATGGCCGAACCGAATAACAATAGTGTGAATGCAGAAAATGGCCGAACCGAATAACAATAGTGTGAATGCTTCCAGCATTCACACTAATAATAATAAGAAAAAATCCACACAATAACAGTAGTGCCCGGTGCGATTGCCCGTGGCCCTAATAACTAGAAAATTTCCTCTCGGGAAATTTTGAATGGGCCGCGGGGCTACTGCCGATTTTGCCATCTCTGTCAACATGGGAATCAAACCCACGATCTTAAGCGCAAGACAGAGCTGATCAGACAGACACATGATCATCTTTCTATAAGCACTGATATGGAGGAGCTGTAACCACATTAGGTTACCTGTGTGTGTGTGTGTGTGTGTGTGTGTGTGTGTGTGTGTGTGTGTGTGTGTGTGTGTGTGTGTGTGACTGTAATCACATGAAGCTGGCTCTAGAGTCTGTGTGTGTGTGTGTGTGTGACTGACTTGACACATAGTTAGTTAGTAGCTGCATCCTGTGTCAGTCTGATTTAGCTGTGTCTGTGTTTATAAACATTTAAACGAGCGCCAGGTGGATTGGCGATAGGGGCCCCCGCAGGCTGAGACAGACAGAAACGTGGAGAAAAAGAGCCATTTTCTGCCTCTGCACCGGTCTCACAATTAGGCCTAGCATGAGAAAACGGTAACTCCTATCAGAACAAAACACAGATCAACATAAGGACTTACTGAAAATTTCGGTACGATTTGGTGTTTCTACAGTAAATATTTTGGCGACGCTGGCAGTTTTAAAACATCAGGCCGTTCTGCTTCTCTCAGAAAATATTTGTATTGGACTCAATGAGGAGCAGGGACAGACGTGGCCGCACTCAGAGGCTGATTCTGTCAATTCTGTAAGTCTCTCTGATATTTTGAGCACATGACATGAGAGATAACAAGTTTGTCTTACAAATTCTGAAAAAATTATGTCTGTAGAGTGTAAATTGTGGCCGTGCTGACAGTTTATCCAGAAAAAATACAGAATGTTTCTTCACTCTCTCCCACTCTAACCGATGATGTCACGCACTCTGACACGAACATTCCATGCAATACACACCCATTATAAACTCATAATTTCTCCAAAAATGATCATGGTCATTGATCAGGGATTGATCAAAAACTATATGACCTATCAAAACGTGGAGTAATACGACAATACACAAGACTTGTGTCTACTGTTTAAAGTTTAAATGGAGTCTCTAGGTGAAAGTATGCCTGAGCAGTAGACGTTTGTTAAACTCCAATGATTGGTCTTTTTCGCTCTTTTTTTTCCGCCCGTCCCATTGACTTACATGCAAAATTTTTGCGCAGTTTTTCGCGACATAGTCGCGAAAAATTCGTAAACTGTTCAGAAAAGTAATAGCACACCGATCCCGATCAAGACGCACGTTTTGATATATAATATGTCCTGCAACTCTTCGAGTTGCAGGACTAGTAGCGAATCGAAATCTGGCCGGAAGTGGAAAAATAACTAGAAAAAGCATTTCCAAGAATGGAAATGGTGTGACTGCTGATAGCAACTGAACGCTGTTGCAGAATTAGCAAATAGTGCAAGCAGTGATCACCATACAAATGTTTGACCAAGGTCGGAATCGAACTCACATCCTCATGGTCATTAGACTTCCACTCTGCCTCTAGGCCACAGTGCACACGCAGTTGAGGAGACTGTTGTCTGTTAATGATCTGCACACTGTCAACATCAAGAAAGCTTGAGAGTCAAGCTTGAATGACTTAGAATGAAAATTTCTGTGAATTTCAGGCTGAGAGCAGCAGTTTCAACATGAAGCAAGTTATCAGAAGTCAACAGAGGACAACTGGGAAAATAATTCACTATAATTGTTGTTGAGGCAAGATTTGAACCAGCAACCTTCAGGTCTCCAGACCAGCAAGCTAACCACTAGGCTACAGACAGAGACAGTATGTGAGGGGTAAAGAAAACCTTTGACAAGAGATCACTGGCTTCTGCTTAAAGACCCACTCCCGTGAAAATCGTGTTTTCTGAGCTTTTCACATGTTCCTGTGGCATTTTTCTTGTGTTAGAGCACTTATCAGCAGAGAAGGAAGTGCAAAATTGCATTTCAGAGTTTTTCTGCCTTCAAACTGCTGTGAACCAATGGCAGACGCGAACTGGCAGTTTCAGGAAGACTGGAGTTGAGGGTGTCACAGCTCCAGGGGAGGGCACTAGTGCTACAAGCTCCCGCCCCGCTCTGCATCTGGCTCAGAGGTGAAAGCCTTCACAGCTCGGTGTAGCTGTCTAGGTATAATAGGTATAGCTCACCTGGTAGAGCAGCTTGCACCATGAGCAAGGACTATGTTCCAGTGTGGGATCGAATCCCAGTGTGGAGTTTTACGCTAAACGCGTTGAATCTGTAATTGTACAATGTCCAGCTGTCAGCAAGCGGGGGGGTGGGGTGCGAGGAGGTGGCTGGGCGGGTGCAGAGCAGCGCAGTCTCCGCCCACCCCCCAGAGGTACATTGCTAATGTGCATGGCTAATGAGCTGGTTTTAAAATGGCCGAAAAGGGTCGCGGGAGTGGGACTTTAAAAAAAAAATAGGGCTGTCAAACGATTAATTTTTTTAATCGCGATTAATCGCATTTTTTCCATAGTTAACTCGCGATTAATCTCTATTAAAAATATTATATATGGCGCTTTGGACTTTCAACCCTCCAAAGTGTTATAATCTCTAGACAAACAACTTTTAGACCAGACCTAGCAGGCCTAGTACCTAATCATAACACATGATGCATGAAACTCACACAGAATTGAAACGAATTGCATCCAGTGGAAATTGCCCTTTACTTTGCTACGCCTCGGCCTGTCCACGTGCATTTGTTGACAACAAAGCCATCAAAAAATCAATGGATGGAGCTGTGGATATATGTTAGACTGTGTATATTTGTGTAGCAACCAACTTGAAGGTGGCTTACCGCCACCTACTGGACTGGAGGTCCCACACTCCAGTCCTCCAGTCCAGCAGACAGAGGACAAAATGGGCCGCGATTAACCGCGATTAAAAAATTTAATCGCGTTAATTTTTTTAATTAATCTAATCGCGATTAACGCGTTAACTCTGACAGCCCTAAAAAAAAAGTAAGGAATCAAACCCATGACCTCATGATCAATAAACCTTTACTCTGCCACTTCGCCACAGAGAGCACAGACATAAGCATGTTTCAGACAGAGTTGTGGAGAATTCTCAGCATTGGGCTGAATGAGAGCAGAGAGCTCCCTGGCTGCATTTAAAAAATATTTAAAATTATTATCTAAGTCTCTTTGCATTTTTGACCAGAATTTTAGCCAGAAGACAAGTGTGGCTACAAAACTGGAGAAAATAATTTGTCTAGAGTTTAATTTGCAGAAAAAGTTAAATATTTTAAAAAGTATAAATAGTTAAAAAGAGAAAAGTAACGCCGATAAAGTTCAAAAAAAGCTGCACGTTTTGATATATGAATTGTTGAAATAGCACAACACCTAACACACTAACCATATGGCCACAGAGAACCTGAGTTACAATGAGCTTTATACTATGAGGAATCAAAGACTGTCCAATGACAGCTGAATAATTGGAATCAAAAGTCAAGCAATGAAGTGAAAAGACTGAGGCAGGAATCGAACCCATGACCATATGATCACTAAAACCTTTACTCTGCCACTCGGCTACAGAGAGCACACTGCTTTCAAAACTGTTGTCATTCATTGTAATGTGATGATGTGCTGCAAACTGGTATGAGTAATCAAGGAGATAACAAACACCTGTAACCAATTGAAGGCGGGGGAGGAGAGCAGAATTCAACATAACATAACAAGAGTTCTTCCCTTGGATTCGAACCAGTGACCTTAGGGTTGGCAAGCATCCACCCTAACCCCTACACTACAGTGGAGTTGTGAAGAAGAGAGGTTGAGACTTTGATGAATGTGAGATTTTTTGTGAAAAAGTTAAATATTTGAAAAAGTATAAATAGTTAAAAAGAGAAAAGTAATGCGATAAAGTTCAAAAAAAGCTGCACGTTTTGATATATGAATTGTTGAAATAGCACAAAGTATGAAGGACTAGAAGAAGACCGTAAAAAGGCGGAAGAAAATGGCCAAA
>NW_028220668.1:57500-86707 GCF_045865225.1 Trachurus japonicus | reverse complement strand
TTTGTGAAAACTCAGTCTAAGGTATATAATGTTAAACCAGGCTGGAACGATTATGTGGCAGAGCTTCATGGGGGCAAGCCAGAAATGCATTCAAAGCTTGGGTAGATTCAGGAAGAGGCAGACAGGGCCTTTTATTTGAAGAGAAAAAACGTGCTCATGCAAATTTTAAATATGCCTTTCGATTTATTAAAAAACATGAGAAGTCTATGCGATCTGGATTTCATTGGCTAAGAAGTTTGCAAAACAATAGTGTTCATGATTTTTGGAAGGAAGTCAAATGTATAAATAATTGCCAAAATGACTTTACCATCGAACATTGAAGGGATCAGTGATTCTGAACAAAATATCCCAGATGTGGAGACAACATTACTTTGATAATTGTTTAATTGTGTGAGAAGTAATCAATTTGAAGTGGCCACTGCTGATATCAGATGTGAACATAGCTATAAATTTAGAAGAGGTACACACTGCAATTTTAGGATTAGATGATAAAAAATCATAGTTGGCGCTGATAAGATAACTGCTGAACATCTAAAACATGCACCAAAAAAAAACCTGTATTTTACTTGCTATCTGCCTTACAGGTTTACTCAGACCATGATATCCTGCCTGACTCTATGCTGTCTGGTTTTATTTAGAGCCCTGTAGTTAAAAACAAAGCAGGCAAAATAAACAGTTCGGAGAACTACAGACCAATTGCATGGGGCTAGCATATTATCAAAAATTGTGGAGAAAATCCTCCTCAATAGGCACTGGAAGAGTACATAAACACAAGTTACAACCAGTTTGGTTTTAAACAGAAACATGGTACTGACATGTGCAATTTTGCTTGGAAAGAAATTTTAAGACAAATATAATAGACCAGAAACTCAACAATATTTATGTGTTTTTTATAGATGCCTCTAATCCTTTGAACCGCATTAATCATGAGAAAATGTTTAATAAATTGCGTGTTAGAGGGGTCCCAACATGTATTTTAAGAATTTCTATGTGTCTACTGGTATGCTCAACAGACTTTTCAGGATAAAATGGGGAAATTCTGTGTCAGAACCCTTCCGAGTTAGTAATGGGGTTGAGACAGGGTGGTATACTGTCCCCCCGTTTCCTTTTTACTGTATATAATGGCTGACTTGTCACAGCAACTGACTGTATGTAAAACAGGGTGTATGGTTGGCTCTATGTTAATTAATCATCTTATGGTATGCTGACGATTTTAGTAATTTATTGCCCATATTTGTGCTGGCTTACAACAGTTATTGAAAATATGTTCACAATAAGGCCTCGACTTTGACATCAAATACAATGCAACTAAGAGCACCATTATGATTGTCAGAGTGTAAAGGTGATAGGAAATTAGTTTTCCCTGAATTCTTTTTATTCTGGTTCTGTTCTTAAAGAATGTAATGAAGTGAAATATCTTGGTCATCATATTGTAAACGATAGGTCTGATGATAGAGACATAAACAGACAGTGTCGGAGGCTTTATTTGCAGGCCCACTATGCATGCACGGAAGTTCCAGTATGTGTACCTAGTAATGTCAAGGTAAGCGTTATTTAGAGCATACTGTACTCCTCTGTATACTGCACACATTGTGGAGCGTTTTACAGTAAAAAAAACATGCAGAGACTAAATGTGGCCTACAACGATGGCATGAGGATGCTTTTAAAGCTACCCCGATGGTGCAGTGCCAGTGAGATGTTTGTTAATGTTGAGGTGCCAAACATGCTCTGGCTGTAATACGCAATCTTATGTATAAATTTATGTGCAGAGCTATTAGCCCTCTAGAATTGAATATCAATTTGTTTTTGTGTGATGGTGAGAAGAGCTCATTAAGGTTTCTCCTCCACAGACTGTGGAGCCACTGTCGCACTAGTCTGTATGTGAGGGCTTGATGTCTGTCCCTCTGGGACTCGAAATCTGTGTTGATATTGATGGCTATGTCTGTGATCGATGTTTGATTTATATTAACATTTATTGTCTGTCATTTATGTATTTTTAGTCCCCTATGGACCTCTGATTGGTGTCCTTAATAAAGTCGATATTATTATTATATATTATTAAAAATGCGCAAAAAGCAAATGCCGAATTTTATGCCCTATTTTCCATTCATTATTGTTTTGCGATTAGGAGGAGTGCACCGTGAGATTTTACTTCATAAGAGAGCGTGAATGTATCCAACAGTTTGACTACTCAGGCTGCAACTCAACATCATGACCAATTTTACGTACTTTCCGGACTATAGGAATCGCACCTGTATAATCCGCACGGCAGTCTAAACATTTTAAAAGAAAATACATATATAGGGCCGCACTTAAGGGTTTCATGTTTGTAGACATTAGATATTTACACAGAAAGAGCAGTAGGAACTGTGACAGTCCGCTCAGCTTTTTTTTTCTTTTTTTTTTTTTCCGCTGTTCTGGTTATGCTCCTCTCGCCCATGTGCATCTGTTTACATACGAAGCCGTTGAAAAATCAATAAGTTACATAACGATGTTAACGGCGTGTGTTTGTGTAGTCTTAACCGTCATAAACAAAAGATTATGGGTTACGGAGCGACGCGTTTGTGTCCGCGGTGCAGAGAGGAGAGCTGGGAGACCGGGGCGTCGCTGGGTGAAAGACCAGCAGCTTTCACCCACAAACTCTGCCACAATTCGCATAATCTGTTACCATCACAATAACTCGCATTTCCTTTATTTCGATACGCTGACAAATCCACCCCCTCCAAGCGTATAAACTTTTATGCGCATTTATACTACGCTTTATTCGAATTTCAGGCGTTTCCATTCAAAGTATTTATGCGCATTTTCACAACAATGCGCCATAAGAAAAGGTGGATGGAAACCCAACTAATGAAAGAGTGAAAGAAAATGCAAGAAAGGAAGACCAAGAAAAAAAATAATCAGAAGGAAAAGAAAAACGAAGATAAAAGAAAGAGGGAAGATAAAGAAAAGAGAGAAAAATAAGAAAACAGGAAAAAAGGAAGATCAAAGAAGAAATAATCAAAAGGAAAGAAAATAGAGAGAAAGAAAAGAAACAAAAAGGGCAAAGAAAGAAAAAGATAGTAGGAAGAAAAAGGAAAATGAAGAAATACTTAGAAATACTTAAGAAAAAGAGAGGAATGGAAATAAAGAAAAAGAGAGAAAGAGGATGAAAGAAAGACAATGAAAATAAGAAAAAAATAATCACAATAATAATCCAGACAATGAAGGTAGAAAGAAAGGAAGATCAAGGAAGAAATAATCAAAAGGAAAGAAACAAAGAAAAAAAAGAGAAACAAACAAAAAAGGCAAAACCAGAAAAAGATAGTAGGAAGAAAAAAGACGGACAGACAGAGAGAAGAAAAAGAAAGAAAGACAAAAGGCTACAGAAGCAAAGAAGAGAGAGAAGAGATCAAAAAAAAGTAAAGAAAGAGAAAAGACATGAACATGAAGACGTGAAGAAAGTAGAGACATAAATGATGGAGTGACTAACAGACTCCTCCTTCTCCTCTTCCTTCCACATTTTCCCTCTTCCCTCCTCCTCCTCCTCTCCTTCCTCCCCCTTCCTCCCCCTTCCTCCTCCTCCTCTTCCTCCTCCTCCTCTTCCTCCTCCTCTCCTTCCTCCCCCTTCCTCCTCTTCCTCTTCCTCACTCCTCCTCCTCCTCCTCCCCCCTCTTCTCCTTTCCTCCCTCCTCCTCCTCCTTCCCTCCTCCTCCTCCTCTTCCCTCCTCCTCCTCCTCTTCCTCTCAGTCCTTCCTCCTCCTCCTCCTCTTCCTCCTCCTCCTCAGACTACACCGACCCAGCGGCAAAAACGCCATGGTAACGGTGAAGCAGACAACCGGCGATCTCCCGTTCACTGGACCGAATCTCTCTGCTCGTCACGCCAGCTGCGCAGCCGTCGCAGGTGAGTTTGGCTCCGCCCCCTTCGTCCTCTAAACTCCTCCTCCTCCACCTCCCTCCTCCCCCTCCTGCAGTAGCATAGATTATACCCCCAATTCCAATCCGCCCCCTAGAGACTCCTTAAAGCCCTGAAACCCGCACTGACTAAAGTGACGTCAGCTGTAAGTGACAGAGTGTGAGAGTGTGTGCGGGTCCAAGATGCTGTAAAATAATGAATGGAACAGCACTTACCCATTCTCCCGACATTTTACCTTGACAACAACATGTTGTTGACTCCGTACTTGGACCTGATAATTTACCGTACATTCAACGCGCACAAGGTGTGTGAGGTGGACGGAACTCAAAACAAAAGTTTTTTTTTTTCCCGGATCAGATCTGATCAAATCATCATCAATAATCACAAACACACGTTAAAACTGACAGTAAAACTTTCTTCCTTTTTTTCCTTTCTTTCTTTCTGTTTTTTTTTTTTTGGTTGTTGCTCCTGTCCATTAACAATAAAAGAGAGCGGCGGAGCTCTCTCTGACTACAGTGTGGTAATTTACTTATTTTTTAACACATTGCGTTCCGACGGCATCTCATGTGTATGACTTCACAACGCTATTAACTGTGGGTAAATTCCCCTACCCCTAGGGTAAGGGGGCAGTAAGGGGCTCAATCACTGACTCACAGACTTTAATGAACTGACAATGGAACAGCCCTCACACACTCACATGGACTTCCCGTTAATGCGCGCGCCTCTAAGTCAGTGAGTCTGTGAGGGGTCGGATTGGAATTGGGCCATAGTATATACTGACTAGGATGCCGCGTACTGCTATCTCAGCGTACAGTCCAACACGGCCGCCATCTTGGTCCTGGGTTCTGACCATAGACATAATATACATCTGACCAGCAGTCAGACCCCGTTCAGAACCCTTGTAGTAACACATTTCAGTGTGTTTATGCATGTGGGTGTGTGTCTGTAGTATGTAAGTGTATGTTTAATACAAATAAAAACAATATATAAAAATTTTTCAAAGATTTTTTGTTGTTGTATGTATCATAAACATATGTCTGACAGTTATAATAAACCAAACGGCATGAAAATCGGTTGAATATTTGGTGATTTATGGCGATTTTAATGGTTGATAGACGTCTGCCTCTGTTGACTAGTGCAGTAAGTAATCACGGCTTCCCCCTGACCAAGATGGCCGCCTCGCGTTGACGTATACCAACTCAATAGAAGTTGCCTGGGAACGCGGCATCTAGACAGTATAATATATAATATATATCTATGCTGCAGTAGAAGCTGTATCTTCCTGTTTCCTCGTGTGTGTGTGTGTGTGTGTGTGTGTGTGTGTGTGTGTGTTGTGTGTGTGTGTGTTTCAGAGCGAACGTGGAGCAGGTCGAGGGGACGGAGAAACTAACGGTGAAGAATCGTTAAGAGCATCACGCTGGTTCACGAGGCCGGGATGGTCGTACTGGAGGTCGGACACTCGAACGCAACACTACACTTTTTATACACTCATCATCAGCCACCACATGTCGCCTGAAGTGGCTAAAACTGACCAGTTTTATCAAAACTTTATTAACTCTGAGCACACGAACACGTCTGTTTTTATTTAAAAACCAGTTTATCCAAACATTAAATATACAGTTTATGACATGAGTTATGTAGCGGCAGTCAGGTTTTTATTTAATGCTCAGTATTTGTGTCTACATGTTTTAATTTCAAACTATTTTGTATATATTTTAATAATTTTATTTATGTTTTAAGACACGAGATCTCACTCAGACCTGGTTTAACAGATACATTATTAACCAGTTTAAATACATGTTAATAAACATTCAAATATACAGATATAAACAATAATTATGACAATTTTTTATTTTTATATCACACTTTTTCAAACACTTTCAAAAATCTCAACACCAATAAACTCAAAGAGAAAAATGTAAAAACAACAGACAATTTAAGTAAAAAACTCTTATGAACTAATTGATGCAGCAATAAAAATCAATAATGATAATAAATTGACAATGTTCTCTTCTCAGTGGGTCGCCAACGCCGCTCAAACACAATTACGCCCAGACGCCGTCACCACGGTGATCCAGGAAGGTCCCAGTCCAAACCCCCACCGCCCAGCAAAATGTCAGTGAACGCATCACGAGGGAATTTATTTTAATTTCACTGATTGAACAGAAACTTTACTGACGCTTGTTAGTTTGTTTGTTTGTTTGTTTGTTTGTTTGTTTGTTTGTTTGTCAGTTTCAGTCCCACAGAGGGCAGGAAGGAAACGTTCGACATTGGAGCTGTTCGTACGAGCGTCTGGAGCTGATGCAGCAGTGAGTCTGAATCACCAGTAGCTACTACCACTCGAAAATGGTTTTACTGGTTAAAATATCTGACAAAACTGTAGAATCAGACACTTTTTTAAGTTAAAATTAAACCTAATTGATCCAAAGTATAAGAGAAAAAAACTTTTAAATGAAGGGTAGAGATTAAATATTTTCTGTTTTTCACCTGGTAAAATGTTTTTTTTTTTTTCCGTTTCAAAGCGACATGTTTCGGGGACGACCTGCGTGAAATTCAAAGACAGTAAAAGCCTGATGGTGTGACGGTGGACGGAGTCACGGCGTGCATCGAACCCAGAGACCAGAGTGAGGTCCAGCGTCTGAAATCTATTCTATACAACGAACATTAAAGGGATAGTTCCACGATTCTCGATACTAATTCGATACCGACGATTAAAAAAACAAAAACAAAACAGAACCCATGTACTTTTAAATTCACTACTATTATATTGAAAACTGTTTCAACATCTTTTTGCACAAAATTTAGAGGGCTGCCCCCAAAATAGTCGACCAAGCACCGGTCCGACCAAAAAAATCAGTAGCCAACCAAAAATTTCATTGGTCGATTGATCGCATGAAAAAAAAAAAAACATTAGGAGCCGTGTCTTATGTAAAAATTAAAGCAGAAGTAAGCGATCCGGTGGTTTTGGCTTAACTTCCAGTTCAGCAGATGGTAGTTAGCAGACCCCGCCCTCTACCCTACGTCACCACATTCACGCGCATCCCTTGGCTGCACACACAGAGAGGACCGCCCCTTTATGCCGTTCTCTCTCCTCATTGGATAAAGGTTGTAGGATACAAGCAGTGCTTAATTTGTCCATGTGTAGGTCCCGGAACACTGAGAGGGTGCTGTTCCGCGGGGGGGGGGGGCAGAGGGAGGGAGCGCACAGGAGGCGAGAACGTGCGGCGTGCGGATCGGCGCTTAAAATGACTTTTAACACAACCCTAAAAAATGACCCCGATGCTGTGAAATTCAGAGGTATAAGAGCTCACAGTCGCTATGGCTTTTTATCTGAGTTCATCATCTTCCTCATGCTGTTCCCCTGGCTGCGCTGTCCAACCTGGGTCCTTCAGCGCTTCAGCACCAATCAAGAACATCCCGAACGGGTTCCGGACGACGGAGACCCAGATCCGACAGTGCAATTTGGTCCCACCGGCAGGCAGAGAGATGAGGTCGGCTTTCACTCCCGGCAGTTTCTTCACAGACAGTCCACAAAGTTTGGAAGAGGTTTTTGTTTGTTTGTTTTGTTTTGTTTTGACCCCGCCGGCTTATAATTGATCCGTATAGATAAAACTGAAAACCGGCTATTAGGCTATTTAAGGAAAAATAACTTATTTTTTGAAGAAAGTTGAAATGAGCAAAACCAAGTTTTTGGTTAAAATGCAATTAATCTTCAGTGTGAGAAACTATAAATACAACAAAAAGACAATAGACTAAAAAGGCAATACTGTGCTTATATAAAGACAAAAGAGCAATAGACCCTCCTTCTGACCTACATTGAACAAAGATTATAAAAATGCAATAAACTGTTGCGTATTATAGAATAAAGACTTGAACAAAGATTAAAAAAATGCGAAGGTAACACTTTATTTTTAAGGGGGAAGGGGTCCTTGTTCCTGAGTATCTACCTAATTATATTATTACCTATGTAACCGTATGTAATAAACAGGTACTTACATTGTAAATACATAGTGTATTTTGGTGTACTTTAACAGGTCCTTGTAGACACTTGTAATAAGAAATGCCAAAGTGGCCTCTCTCTTTGCACACTCATCGCATCCTAATTAATAATACGGCAGGAAATATCAATAACAACGTAGCTTACCTATTGAAAACGGCCCGCAAACTATCAATAGACCCTCGTTTTCCCTTCTCCCAGTATTATTCCTTATCTCTTAGCGTTTCTAATGTCCTTTTGATTTTCCTGCTTTCCTCCTGAGACAGTGCGCCCAGTTGCGTATACCTTATGATTGAACGTCTGTCAATCACTTTCCTCCTCTTTTACTTTTTTTCCTCGAGGTTAAAATGCCGCCAAACAGAGCGATCTATGAGTAGCCTACGTCCTAACTTAACAGAGAAATAAAACAGACAGCGAGAGCACAACTAAAATGTGATATTAGTGGCAGCTTATTTACAGATTTTTAATAATGAAGGAGACAGCTTTCTTGTGGCTGCTCCAGCACCAGCAGCACCGACAGGACCTGCACCTGTAAACGTCTGTCTGTCCGCTATGTCTCGTCCTTTCCTTGTCCGTGGTGCTGAAATAACGCGGAGCACTTTTGCTCTCCATTACTTTTGTTGCCAATTTAAATTCAGAATATTGTTAAAGCCTGTAAGTTTGTCTGAAAAATGTAGGCTACATAATGAATTTTGCTTTTTGATGAAAACCAAATTCAAGTCCTCGTTTTTTCTGCGAACTCCTGGTTTCTTGCCCTGAATAGAGATTTTTAACACTTAAGGTGTTGTGCGTACCTGGGATGCATGGATAGTGCGTTTACTACTGTCGCGTCCTTTCAGGGTTTAAAGCATCAGCGACACATGGGCACATAGCTTGCAACTAATTTTATGTTTAAACAGGTTAGGGCCTCATAAGAAAATATTGAAACGGGCCCCCAGAAAATGTCTAAGGCCGCGCCACTGCACGTATTTTTGACAGAGGGAGGTCCCGGATCCACTCGGCGAGGTGCCGGATCTTGTTCCGGCAGGATCCGGCACATAAATTACGCCCCTTGATTACAAGGAAAGTTTTTCCATCCTCGGCTTACAGGCAAGAGCAGAGTGACTGACAGACCCGAGTTTTGGACCAAACACTCTATAAAAGTGAATTACTAGACGAAAGATAAAACAATTTAAGACGTTTTTATATTTTAAACACAAACATTCCGCTTTACTTCTGCTTTAAGAGTCAAAATCAATATGACTGAACTGCAGAAAGTGGCAAATGTACTCCAATATTCTGTACTTAAGTAGAAGTACAGATACATGTGTAAAAAAATACTCTGTAAAAAGTAGAAGTACTGATTCAACTCCCTTTACTCAACGTAAAAGTAAGAAATTACAGGCTCTGAAAGGTACTTTCAAAGTAAAAGTAAAAAGTAAAAATGAATTTTTGCCGTTAATGATACCTACATCATTTGATAATTTTGTTAACAAAAAAAAGTTCAGACAGAATAATCAAGATTGAACTGACCAAGAAGGCAGTGTTTCCCAACGTTTGTGTGGGCCGCCACAGACCTCATAAATAAGAAATTTGTAAACACACGTTCTTCAACACCTCTACTTCACATGACCAGTCAGTCCACCTTCCGTCCCTCTCTCCAGCGTGCGGTCGCACCGCACGTACACGTCCGCGCGCACACACACGTTGCGCGCGCGTCGCAACGTACACATTGACACGGGCACATGGACAGGTTTGCTGCTCGTAAACGGTAAATGCGGCTATATCGCAGCTGATTGTACGGTGATCAAGACCCCCCAGACGGATAGCTCCGACCACCACCCACACAGCTTCCTACCTCCATGCTGCTGCCTCCATACCGCTGCTACAGTACAAGTTGGTAACTCGGTTCTCTCTACGCTACCCACCCGCCCCCCCCTCCCTCCTCCCCTCCTCCCCCTCTTCTTCTCTCCCCTCTCCTCCCCTCTCTAGTTCGTCACGACTTTTACACCGTGCTTTTAACGTCGTGTCAAAAAAAAAAGTAACGAAGCCTGTTTTTACAATGTAACTAAGGAGTAGAAAGTACATATTTTTGGTAATAAAATGTAGGGAGTAAAAGTTAAAAGTCGTCAGAAAAATAAATACTCAAAGTAAAGTACAGATACCACCTGAAAAAACTACTTAAGTACAGTAACGTAGTATTTGTACTTCGTTACTTGCCAACCTTATGCTGAACTGTATATGAAAGGCTATAGGGCTTTTAATTTGAAGGGCCAGATACAGGAAGTCGTGACATGATTAGTCGACTAATGACGACTATTGGTCGACCAAGGGAATTATGGTGATAGGAGAATTTGCCAAAATGTTGAACTATCCCTTTAACGTCTGGTTCATCATAATGGTATAAATCAATACTCAATAATCAGCTGATAACACCATGGTGACCTCTGACCCTCAGGCCGTGACCTGCGCGGACGACGACTCTCTGAGGGAGATGGTGGAAGTGGCCGTCCACCGTCTCTACGACGCCCTAAGCCCCGCCTTCACGCCACGCCCCCTCTGTGATGTCATCAGCAGCAGCAGCAGCGCGTTGCCGTCGGTGATGTAGCGGTGGACGATGAACTGACGTTTCTCTGTCACACTCTCTTCAGTCCTCGTAGTATCGATCGATGGCCAATAATCGGTCGATAACGGACCGATGCAGATGTTCGTTCGTTCATTTCTTTGACTCGAGGACTTTTGAGTTTTTCCAGCTTCTTCGTTGGAAACTTGGTTCCAAAGGAATCGGCTTCAGGAGACGGACCACCAATACCTTTATTGATTGATTGTTTTTGTACTTGATTTGTCTATAAAACAAAAGTTTGAGTTCTTCACAAGGAAAATAAACATTTGTCCAGAGAGAGAGAGAGAGAGGGTCACTGAGTTTCTGTCCTCGAAGATAAAAAAGTGAGTTAATGTGAGTGAAACAACGACATCATCAATACTGCAGATAATTTATCAATCATCTTGTTTTCTATGAAACAAAATTAAGGTTAAAATCATCAAAAATGTTCGTATTGTTAAATAAAAGCAGAAAATTGTTGCATTTTAGAAACTGGAGGCAGAATTTTTTTTTTTTTTTTTCATTAATTTAGATTTTCTACAAGAATTTATCTGCAAAATATTTTAATTATTGATAAATAATTTAGAGTATTTTCTTTTTTACACTAACTTTAATATTTTTTGGCTACAGGTTTTATGTTTCTATGATGCAAGTCGATCTCATCTTGGTCTGAATATTGATATTTTTAGATTAAAATATAAAAATAAAATCACCAGAGATTAAAATAGTCAATAAATTACATTAAAGCAGAATATTTAAAAATGTTTTGACAAAATAATGATCCATTATTATTAATGAGAACCATGAGATCTTGCTGAAAGCTCAGGTAGAAACGTGAGTTGATAAAATATCAGAATATCAATAAAAACTCTTTATCGATCAGCACTTTAAATCAGACAGTAGAACGTTTTATTGTGAAAGGGCAGACTGAGCGGACGCCTCAGTCCGACGACGACACAGTGACGTTAACAACATGACTCGCAACCGACCTTTAATTGGATCAATACAGACGATCGTCAGCATGAACATAACACACAGACACACACATCACAGTGTACAGGACTCAACACACACACACACACACACAGTATCAGATAGACACAATATTAAAAATACTGACAAGTGCATTTGAATACCACAGAAGAGAAGAGAAGGCACTTTGAGCTCTGACATGTCAAAAATAAACATTTAAAACGATAATATGGCTTCAATCAATCGACAAAAAAACAAAAAAAAAAAACACAAAACTTACCACAAAATAAATCTGACACAGTAAAAACATGTGATGAGAATAAACTCTGGTACCAAACAGCTCGAGTGACACAAACCAAACAGCTGAAAACACTCTGAAGTTTAACATCTGTGTCTTTATCCCCCCCCCCCCCCAAAAAAAAAACAGACACAGTCACAAAAATAAAAGCAACAAAAGCAACAACACAACGATATTTTATACAAAGATATATATACACACAGTAATAATAATAATCTGCCCTCGTACAGTAAGAAACAAACAGGTGAAATGTTCAGATAACTGACCTCAAACCAGGATAAAATAAAATAACAGGGAGGTGTTTTAAAACTGTTTAGGTTAGGACAATTTTATACTGAAGTTTTAAGTTTTTCCTTTATTTTTATTAAGTGATTTAACATTTTGTCTATAAAAATTTACAAAATAGTAAAAAAAAAAAAAAAAATGCCCAATGTAACTTAAAATGTATCAAAAGTCCCTTCAATCAAATATTCAATTTATTATAAAAAAAAAAAAAAACAGTTGAGCCATCCATTTATCAATCACAATTATTGACTGAAAAACGACTGAAATTATTTGTTTCATTGCTGATCAACATTCAATCAATTAATCAGCTTATTGTTGCAGATGTGATACACAGTAAATAAAATTGATTGACAGGTTTTAGTGGTTTTAAGGAGATGATGAACATTTATGTGATATAAAATACGGTGTCATGTAGCTCAGTGGGTCGAGTTGAAGGCACTTAAAGCAGATATCAGTGGAATGCTTTTGTTAATATAAGTCCTAAATAGTCCTATTTTCCGTCAGCAATCACTTACATGAAGTATTTCAGCCTAAACACGAGTCTCTCCGTCACTCTGCTGTAACCCGAGGAGAAAATTTTCCTTGTGGGATACAAGTGTTATCCAATGAGGGGAGAGAACGGCATGAAGGGCTGTGTGTGCAGCCAAGGGATGCGCGTGAATGTGGTGACGTAGCACGAGGACCAATTGATGCCTGACAAGGGCGGGGGCTGCTAACTCATGGTGCGTTCAAGGAAACTCGTACTTTGTGTTTTCCTTCCTGTGAAGTCATACCAGTTCGATCTGGTACGAGTTCACGGTTATGAGTGGCCGTTATAGGGAACTTTCACAGACAACAGGACGGTAAAAACACGAGCTACGGGTTACCTGGAACGCTACCAAGTCGTAGTTGTGACTTGAAGCTGTAACTTACGGTTTCAAAAGCCTGCCTTGAACACAGCATTAGCCGAAACGGCCGTGAAGCTGATATCTGCTTTAACACTGTCACGTTCAAGGGTTCGATTCCCACTGAGTCTTAAAACAGAAACACTTTTTAACCCTTTAAACTCTCCAAACCTATTTTAACCCTATTTGTACTTTATTAATATCATTTATAGAATATAAAAACATTTTGATCCTTAAAAATAAAACTTTGACCTCTGTGTTTTTGACTTTTACTGTTTTTTTATTTGGCAGCTGCACGTGTCATTGACTCTCAGTGCACTTTGACCTTTTGAAGCTGCAACTAATAATCATTTTGACTATTAATTAATCAATTAGTCTATCACACAGTAAAAATTGATTCTGATGTAAAGACAAAAAAAAAACATCAAATAACCACAAATTAGAAGTTGACAATGTCAAATCTTTGGCATTTTTTGTGCTGTTGTGATAAAAAATATATAATATTTCTAAAGCTTTTAACAACATTATCCATTATTACAACATGTTGTGTTGATGCTGTTTCTATAAAATGCTGGTGACAAACACTTTGTCTCAATAGCGTCAGTTAGAAATAAATGTTTTTCTCTCATTAGACAGAAACTCGTGCACATAAATGATTGTCATATTGAAGTTGAACCTTTTTAAAACTTTAAGTTCAACTCAGCAACAGTTTGACTGATGACTGAGCTACAACAAGCGTTACATTTGGCCTTTAGGGAACTAAAACGAGAGCCGGGCTTCAGCTATAAAAGTGAACGACGACTTTATGTAACAGAAATAAACGTGTAACATTCAGGAGCAAAAAAAAATCTTTGGTGGGACGTTCAAGAACTAAAAACGGACGTAGGAGCGTACAGTTGCTGGTCGTATCGTGTAGTGTGTCATCAGAAGACGAGTTGGTCTGAGTTTGTACGGTGGCTGGCGGGGACCAATCGGAGCTTTAGCGACATTTTATTGGACGAATAAAAGTATTGACCAGATGATCGATCACCACAGTTAAACACAGTTTGATTGTGGAAGCAACATCTGATCTGAGCACCGTTCAATCAGCACCAACGACGGTTTGATACCTGGAGAAGGTTCGATACCCAGCAGCGGCCCCTCGCTGCCACAGCTTCAACAGGACAATATGTTAGTTCGAGTCACTAAAGGACGTTAAAGAGACGCGGAGAGGACGGACGGAGCAGCGATTTGAAACCACGGTCTGACCACACAGGAGGACGACTGGAAGGAGACGTTTTGTTTCTTTTTCTTTCTCTTATTATAATTAGGGATCAACTGATATGGTTTTATCAGGGTCGATACTGATACCGATCATTAGTAATCAAGGAAACCGATATTTAACCGATATTCATTTGCAGTAAAAATGAAAACTTTGGTGTCAGAATTTAAAAATAACACACCAGGGATCAGACTGAATACAGTCAACAGTTTGTTTCTGTTCACTGTGAAAACCTTTGGGACATTGTTAAACAGCCAAGAGAGACGGCTTCGTTAGAGCCAAAGGAGTGCGTTTATGCGTTTAAAAATACATTTATTTTATTGGTTACCGGTGAAAAAAAAACGGCCGATATCGATTATCAAAAAAAAAAAGGGAAATATCGGTCGATAATCGGTTGAACTCTGATTGTAATTAAATTCATTAAAAACGTTTTTCTGATTGAATGTGTCTCCATGTGATCAGACTGAGATCTGCTGCAGCAACAAAGCGTCAGTGCGGCGGCTTCAGGACGGAGCCGCTTTAAGAAAATAAAAAATAAAATAAGTCGTAAAAGTTTGTGAAACCAGCACAGGAGGACGTGAGCGGGACAAACCGGGCACCGTCCGTCCCGTCCCGTCCCGTCCCTCAGCACTGCGTCTCCTTGGTGTCGATCTGGTGTTGCCTCTGCAGCCGGAACATCAGCGCCTTCTCGCTGCGACTCACCGCGCTCGTCTCCGTCAGGTCCTCGAAGGAGCGCCGCCGCTGCTCCGAGCGCTGCGCCGGGCGGCCGAACGCCTCCTGCAGCGCCTCCTCGTCCAGGTGGGAGTCGAAGCTCGGGTCCTCCTGGATGGTGGCCATGCGGGGGGAGTCCAGAGGGGGAGGTGGGGGAGGAGGGGGAGGGGGAGGGGGAGGGGCCGCCACCGCAGGAGGAGGAGGAGGATGGTGAGGAGGAAGAGGAGGATGACAGCAGGAGTCTGGACCGGGGCCGAAGCCGAAGCCGGAGACCGGCGGCGTGCTGGTCTGCTGCGGACCGGACGGCTGGAAGCGCAGGTTGGTGGTCGGGAAGGTCGGAGGCTTGAAGATCCGGACGGACGCGGACTCCAGGCTGCTCAGGAGCTTGGCATTCTGGGAAAATGAACAGAGTCAGAGTCAGTTGAGTTTGATGTAGGGATGTCACGATTATAAATTTTCTTGGATAAATAATCACGGTAGTACGATTACCACGATTATTATGCATTAATTAATTTCACAACACTATATATGAATGTGTAAAATCAAATATAGTCAAAATATAACTACATTATTGATAATATACACAAAATATTTTAAGTATCTATTAATATAGGACCAATTATTACTCCCCCAGAGGAAGTATTTGAAATATTGAAGTCATTAATTGTCATCTATACCAAATGTTTGAGTTTATTTTAATAATTTTTTACATTTTATTATTACAAATGGCACACTGACATTTAAATTCCTACCAATTTAATGTTACGTGAGGTAAATGGACCAGTTTCTGTGCATTTACCTTTACTTTGGCGCCACATCTGCCGATACGGTTCCGACAATCTTTTTTGGAGAGTGACAGTATTTAGAAATCTTTACGATTGATTAATTGTGGCGTTTAATACCACGATTAATTGTGACAATAAGTAATCGTGACATCCCTAGTTTGATGGTTAAAGATGAACTCTCTGTGTCTCTAACCCTCCTCTCCTCCATGTGCGTTTGTTTTCAACAACGAAGCCGGTGAGAAATCAATCCATGGAGCGGTGGATAACGTTATTTATCATCTACCATGTTACCATGTGTATATCTGTGTAGTCTTATCTGTCATAAACAAGAGATTACGGGTTACGTTTGTGTGGCGGTGTCGCAGAGACGAGAGCTGGGACACCGGGTCGGAGGCTCTGATCTTACAAGGTTGGTTTTCAGCCAAGAGACGCTAGGTGGAAGGCAGAGAGCCTCCATTCTCCCAGGTAATGATTCGTATCAGACATATTTCCTCCTTTTGCTGCAATTTCATTACATTAATTGTGAAAAACAAGTAATTGTGACATCCCTAAAATACACACAATCAGATACTCACACTGGGGAAGAACAGAGACTTTGTGGTTTGCTCGTATTGTTTATCCAGCTTCTTGTCCTGAGAGAAGAAGATAAAGAAGAAACTTTATTAATCCTGAAGGAGGTTGTTTAGACAGACAGACAGGCAGGCAGGCAGGCAGGCAGGCAGACAGACAGGCAGATAGATATACTTTATTGATCCCAACCTGGGAAATTACAGTGCAGCAGCAGCATTACAGTGACGATAACAACATATAGGATACGAATATAAAGAACAAACTATACATAATAAAATAGCAAAATAGCAATAGCAGATAAAATGCTATGTACGAATGTATATACAACAAATTGGCAGTGTTGATTTTAGTGCAAAGAAGAAAAGACAAGAGTAAACTAAACAGAACTCAGCTCTACTCTACTAAATTAATTAGCTCCGTAAAATATATATTTAAATGACTGTCCACCTGATCTATACAGACTAAAGACAGGAAAGACTTTATCATCTTCAGATTCTGGCTGTAGCACCTTAATCCCTTAGTATTAGTCGTAATACATCTCTGTAACGCGTCAGTCAGACAGTGTGACTGAGTGTAGTTTAGTTTAGTTCCTGACAGAGACAGAACGGAGCGACTCACCACACAGTGGACCAGGATGCTGATAGGAACCCAGAAGAGCAGAGAGAACGCCACCACCGACCCCACGATGTTGTCGGCCAGAAACTTCCCAAACGTGTTGATGTCCAGTTTGTCGATGAAGTCCCACAGACGCTCCACCACGTCCTGCACCTGCTTCATGCACTTCCCCTGCAGGAGAGACACACACACACACACACACACACACACACACACACACAAGCTGTGTTTACACACATACACACACAAGCTTTGTTTACATGGAGCCAAATATTCAGATTAGATTCGGTTTAGAGTCCAAACTGAATGAAAATGCTCCATATAAACAGCTCAATCACAACAAACAAGCCCAAACCAAATCAAGTTTCATTCGGTTTCACAGAGGCAGAATAAACCTTTTCTTAAATCGATCAAAAGTATAAAACAATAAAATCAAATCATGTAAACAGTTGACCTGAAAGACTCATTCAGAAAGGATTCAATCAGAAAGAGGAAAAAGTCTCCATGTAAACCCACCTACACACACTCACATCCCGCTTGTCTTTAATGTGTTTTTTTTTTGGGGGGGGGGGGTTTCCCCCTTTTACAAAACATTTTATATAATAACACGTGAACATGGGGTGTTTTCTATTATAATAACACAAGGAAATAAATAATTAACCAAAAACTTAAACAAAAGAGGGGCTTTTCAGGGAAATATACCTTTCCAATGCTTTCAGATGTCTTCAAATTTGGAATGAGTGTGATGTCATACCATTCATCAACAGATGGTTTAAGCCATTTCTTTGTGATTACAGCTAAACTCAGTTCCAAATAAATAGTTTTCACACTCATAGTAGTTGAGCTAGAAGTTTGTCTTCAATGTGTTTTAAAGCTGCCGTGTGTGTGTGTGTGTGTGTGTGTGTGTGTGTGTGTGTGTGTTTCCACTCACCGCTCCGTCACAGAAGCCCACGGTGCAGGGTTTCCCTTTACGCAGGAACAGGAAGTTGCCCGTCTTGTCCTGGTGGGGGGCGCAGATGCCGCTGGTGCTCCGGCAGCAGACTCTGCACGACGCGTTGGTTTCTATAGAGACGAGAGGGAACAGATACAAGACTGAGACGGATGCATCATCATCATCATCATCATCATCATCACCACCACCTTGGTCTCACGCCGGTGTGGTCGTTACCGTTGCAGGCGCAGGGCTGCAGCTTCAGGACGGCCTGACAGAAAGGAACGCACTCCCCGTCCAGACACTCGCCGCTGTCCAGACACGCCGTCTTATCGGGAGCGTTTTCAGGAGGAGGACACTCGCTGCTGTTTCCTGTCACAACACACATAACAACATGTGTAGTTTTTTGGTTATTGTTAGATGATTTGATCAGATCTGATCCAAGAGCATCTGTTGTTGTGAGTCTGTCCCTCACACACCTTGTGCTTCTGAAAGTAGACTGTAAATTATCAGTCAACATGTTGTTGTCAAGGTAACATGAAAGGGGGTAGGTGCTGTTCCATTCATGTTTATAGTATCTGGACCCTCACAGACTCTCACACTCAGTCACTTTACAGCTGACAAAGAGAGAGGGAGTGATGCTGCCTGTCGCTCAGGTGGAGCTGTGACACAGCAGTGTGTTGATGCTGTGTGTGTGCGTGTGTGTGTGTTGATGCTGTGTGTGTGTGCGCGTGTGCGTGTGTGTGTGTGTGTGTGTGCGTGTGTGTGTGTGTGTGTGTGTGTGTGTGTGTGTGTGTGTGTGTGTGTGTGACAGTAACATCTCGGCAGACGACATGCTCTACACGGAGACGGACCTGGAGGACAGCATGGAGAAGATCGAGACCATCAACTTCCACGAGGTGAAGGAAGTGGCCGGCATCAAGTTCTGGTGTTACCACGCCGGACACGTGCTGGGCGCCGCCATGTTCATGATCGAGATCGCCGGCGTCAAGGTAACGGACGCTCACCGCCACTCACATGACTCAGCTGTTCAACCCTCTGTTGGTGTTTTGTTTATTGCTTTTTTACTTTATTTTGCAAATAAATCGATGTACAAACCAATAAGGCAAATAGTAAACTTGTAAATATAAATAAATACAAAACATAAGATATAAGAGCATGAAATAAAATAAACAAACATCAAATAAACAAGACAAAGAAAAGAAAGTATGTACACGTAAAGTAAATAAATTAGAAAAATTTAACATTTCAATCAATAATCGATGTGACCAGATCAATAAACTGAGTCTGACAAACAGGAAATCAGAAGTAAGGCTTCTAAAACATGCAGCATCCCTTCAAAATAAAAGCATGGAAATACAAATCCTTTTAAAAAAAGAAACTGTTTTTAACACCGTGTTGTCCTGCACTTTATCGTCATCATGTCTAAATGGAAGCGCATATTGATAAGTAATTTCATCAACTCACAAAAAATATTTCCCAGAATGCACCTCTTCACCTAAACTTCATTATCACATAATATCACATTATGTAAATTATAAACATATGAATCGCAGTGATTCACTCTCTCTGCTGCGACAAAGAACAGATGTTATTATGATTTATTTATCTTAGTTGGAGCAGAAACAGTGAAGATTAAAACGCAGCTGTGTTTTGATTAAAAAGTGATTGATTGAAAATCCTAATCAATAATCACAGACTTCAGGCTCCAGAGTCAATTTCTCTTCATTTGATGAGCAAAATAAACTGTTTAAAGACGTCGCCTCGGGCTTTAAGTTGAAGGATGGTTTTATAATTTTAACATTTTGTTGAATAATCCAATTAATAATAAACAAATGTATACTTTTAGATCATTTTATTCATTTGTATGTTGTGTTAATCCTATATATGCTGGTGTTGATGTATAATTAATTCAAATATCATGACAAGGAGAGTTTGAAGGTGATCCGTGACTAAATCTGAAGTTAATTCCCATCTACTGATTACCTTGTTTTAACCAGTCAACAGGCCTCCTGAGGTGTGTGTATATTAACCTACACCTGAAATACACAGCATCATAAAATATGCATGCACTTAAACTTTTATATGAAATAACAGGGTATCCACGGGGTCTTAAAAAGTCTAAAATTTGAAAATCTAAATTTTAGGCCTTAAAATGTCTTAAATTTGTTGAATTATTGTGTTCAAGTCTTAAATAATTTTAGACAGGTCTTAAATTTTCTTATGCCCACCATGGGCGAGCATTTCACTCGCATTTGCCCCTAAAAAAAATACATGTGTGAACCAGGAAAATCACAAAAAGAAAGAGCACAACCTGCGATTGGTCAAAAACTACAAATCCCACAATTCTCTGGCCTCAACAATAACAGTAGTTAGTGTAAGTAAGGGAGAGTGGAGCTGTCGGTGAAAAGAGGAAACAACGCCACGTCTGGTCCTGTTCTATGTTGTTCGTTCACACCGTCACCGTTTATTCGTTACGTCCGCGGTGTAAAAGGCCGTAACGCAAAGACGCGATTAGGCGCGAGACGCGATTAGGCGCGAGACGCGGTATTCGCGACTCTTTTTTTTTGCGACGCAATACACGCGATTCTTTTTGTGCGACGGGACCTTCGCGTCTTCGTCTAATTCATCGTGTTTGGTGGGAAGACCCACAAGGGGCTTCCCACCAAACACGAGGAACGCTTTTTTTTCGCTCGAGTTGTGACGCGCGACCAAACGCGAGATACGCGGTTTATCGCTCTTTTTGACTCGTGTCAAAAAAAAATTCACGAGCCCGCCAACAACTTTTTTTTTTTTTCAAAGCAGGTTCAACTGGACTTAGTTATTTGTCTAGGAAGACGTTTCACCTCTCATCCAAGAGGCTTCATCAGTTCATGTAGCATCTGACCAGGCTGGGACTGGTCCAACTAACTGGTCTGGAGACTCAGTATAAGTCCAGTTGCTTTCGATTTAACCTCCTTTGAAATACTATGACCTGGACAAATGAGAATATGCACCGGCCTACAACAACATTTCTGCTCTCATCAACCATGGTTGAGGTCACAACGCTGCTCTGTAGCTGCTCTGGAAGTCCGAGACACTGAGGCCAAACGCCGCCGTCGCTTCTGATCCATGTCGGCGAGTTCCGGGCTGATGAGCTACAGAGACTTTAGAGTCAAAGGAGCAGTGCGTCGCTGTGTCGGACTGTTTGGATTTAATGAAGAAGCTGCACAGAGTCAGGTGAGCAGAAGCTGCCCCCCCCCCCCCCCCTCACCGTGGAGCCGCTGCTGTCTCACAGCCGCCACCGACCCCTAGAATAAAACACCACCGACCCCTAGCGTGACGCACAGTATACTGTTATGAGACACATTATGCATCCCAACTGTCTTTTTTTTTTAGAGGATTTTTTTTTTTTTTACCAAGAATGCGCCCAAAAAAAAAATCATGATCCAGGGGCCAAAATTCGAAACAAATATATTTTTAATCATAATTCTCATAATTCTCCTTATGTCGGTTTAATGTAAACAGATTGAGCTGATACGCGAGAGTAATGTGACAGCGGGGCAGTGCTGCAGCTGCTGTGCTGTGATGGACCTGATCAGACTGGTGGTGGTCCACAGTGAATCAGTCCCAGATCCTCCACCGTCAGCAGATCCCCCGAAAGCCCCCGCAAATAATACATCGACAAGAAGTTAAGTGGCAAGTTGCACCTTTTCGTCGGCTTATTATTTGCGGATTTTTTTTTTTATAGCCTATATAACGTCACTGCAACATGCGGCTCTCAGTGCTTGTCGGTGTTGTGTCTATAAATTGTGAAATAACTTTTCCTCAATAGAAATATGAGACGTGGTCGATATGTTTCATTCATCCATGTTTTGGCAGACAATACAAATAACCAATGATAATGAGATTTCCACCGCGTCGAACCAATCATGTGGCTGGAATAGAGCCAGTCAACAGTAACATGTGCATTTGTTTGGGTTGCTGCAGATGTGCACATCAGCTGACACCGCCAGAGAGAGACACATAACAGCCGCTTCAAGGAGACTAGCGGACCTTTTTTTTTTTTTAATAGCCTCTTCATTCATCTTGGGCGGGGGGCGGTGCGCCGTCTTATAATGTTACAGAAAACCCTGCATTATGTTTTTTACAACTCGTGTTCCTACACTATAGAGACAACTTGCTGTTGGCTCTATATTTCAAGAAACTTGTTTTCTGTTTAAAAGGCACAATTCACCCATCTTTTAACCGGGTAGTTACGTCTCCAGTCTGTCGAGCGGGCGAGCGCACAGCTGATGTGCTTCCATTCCCACAGACGCACGGATTCAGTGTGGACAGAGAGCGTCAGATGTGACGCGATTGTCGGACGCTCGTTCGCGTCGCATCCAGTTAGGACACGGTGTGAGCAGCCACATCCACTGCGCTCTGGATCAGCTGATCGGTGCTCAGGTGACGTTAGATCTTCACTTTTTAAACTCATACAAAGTGCAGCCAAACAGCAGGCTGAAGAGAGAGGACCAGCAGCAGCAGCAGCTCTGACAGCTCCTCTGTGGCGCTGCAGACAGGCTGCAGGTGAGCTGGCCTGAGAGCAGAGTGCCGTCTCTTTTTTTTCTTTTTTTTTTAGCAGCCTTTGTTACAGATAGGCTACATGTCCATGTGCATGTGCATGAGAACTGATTTTGAATCGAAGAGACACCCAAATATTCACATCCTTCAGTCCAGGCTTTTGAAAAGAGAGTAGCCTATAAAATCAGCTTCATGTAGCAGTTAACTTTAAAATGGTTCGAATATATTGCTGCTGAATAAATCTGAAACATGTGATGTGCATTTTTTGGGGGGAAATATGGCTTCTGATATAATAGTCTGTAGACATCATCATCATTCAACGTTTTCACATGGTCTGGTGTTAATAAAGCAAACTAAAAATCGCAAAAAGAAAATCAAGAATCGGTTGAATCGAAAATCGATTTTGAATCGAATCGTGACCCTAAAAGTCGGAATCGAATCGTGAGCCACCCAAAGATTCACATCCCTAGTACAGAGACCTGCCACGGTGTCATGGTGCATTAATATAAACTTCAACCTCAGAGCTGTCAGTCCTCAGACTGTCCTGACTGTCCCTGAACATCACACAGGGATGCAAACAGCGCGCCGAAAAGCGAAACTCGCTTTTTTCATGACCAATTGACCCTTCGCCAACTCCTCCCACAAACGGCTATTGTCCAATCCTACGTTAGCAACCGTAACTATAGGCCTGGCAAGCTTTCCGCAGTGAGTCATTACGTTTGCTTTTGTGGACACATTTTGAGACTAGGACGAAAAACATTTGTTTGTAGAGAAGGATGTTGTTGTTGCTGCTGCTACTATGGCGGCGGCGGCGGCGGCAGAAGCAATATAGAGATGTTCAGATATGAGCGGACTTTTTTTTTCGACTTGAGCAAGTGTAGATATGGGGAAAACCATATGTTCACCTCCGAAATGACAGCTGTACTTTTAGGGCTTTTACCTGGGCTTTTAGGCGAGGGATCCTCCAGGCAGGGACTGCTTTCACTGACTGATACAGCGGTGGGAGAAAACAAAACAGCAGCGAAAACTGTATGTGGTTCACAATCGCCCAAAAACTTAGAGTTTGACAACGTTTCATGACCAGTGAGATGACCTAAGTCTTGGTGGGTTGATAGACGGTAAAATTACCGGCCCTTACTGCTGCTCTGTACATTGTCCAGTCGTGTCGTTGAACAGATGTTTTATCCTCCTGCGCGAGTCACGTCACTGAAAACTCTGAATGATCTTTGTGATTTCTTCTCTCTATTATCTCAGAACAGTTTATCCAGAAATTTGCTGATATTTCCTTTGAAATCGATACCAAATATTGCCAGGAGCATGGCTGGGAGTGAAAGCTTGCCCGGCGTAGCAACAGTAACCAAGGGGGCGGGGCTTACGCGAAGGGTCAATTAGGTGACTTGTGTGAATCGTTCAGATCCGAAGAGTTTTTGTTTTGAGGGGGGGGGGGTCTCAGCGTCTCAGCTGGGGTCAGTAAAATGTTTTTCTAACAGGCTGACAGTGACAATCACGTGAGGCGAACTCATTCATGGTCTCTGATTATACTGATAACAGCCGACCTCCAATGTAGACGCGCGACATGCACGCACGTTACCCAAAGCGGCGACGCCGTTTTTTCCCCCCGTGCACGTCCGCGGCGCACAGCTCCACGGACGTGCACGGTTCCCTACGTTGCTGTGTCAGGCAGGTGTTTCCATGGAGCTCTGCCCCGTTTCAGAGGTGAAGGAAGCCCTAAGTAGAAAGACGTCGCCTCCGCGATGTAGAATGTGTTCAATTAAAGTGAAACTAACACATTATATAGGCCTATATGTCCATTACACACTGAATGAAACATCCCATGTCTTTATTTATTCAGTTTATTTTAATAGTAATAATTATGACTAACATTCAGTGAAGACCTAAAAATCAGTATCTCCAAAATTGAAATATTGCAATGGTTTTTATTTTTTTAAAGCATTTTTAATATAGAAATGTTGGCCTTCTGAAAACTGTCCATCTATATGCACTCAATACTTGGTTGGGGTTGAACTACTGGAAATTGACTTTTCTGTGATATTGTTAATGGTGAGCCCCCCCCCCCCCCCCGCCAGACAATACCTCTCTTTTTTGGTCCTGACCCGTTTGCATCCCTGTATATATGTGTGTGTGTGTGTGTGTGTGTGTGTGTGTGTGTGTGTGTGTGTGTGTGTGTAGTTGTTGTACACAGGAGACTTCTCCCGTCAGGAGGACAGACACTTGATGGCGGCGGAGATCCCCAGCGTCAAACCAGACATCCTCATCACCGTGAGTGGAGCCGTTCAACCTGTTCAATCTTTATTTAAACACAGAGCACAGACACTTAACATTGAACCTGTGTGTGTTTGTGTGTGTGTGTGTGTGTGTGTGTTTGTTGTGTGTGTGTGTGTGTGTCAGGAGTCGACCTACGGGACTCACATCCACGAGAAGCGGGAGGAGCGAGAGGCTCGGTTCTGCAACACGGTCCACGACATCGTCAACAGAGAAGGTCGATGTCTGATCCCCGTGTTCGCTCTGGGCCGAGCGCAGGAGCTGCTGCTCATCCTCGGTGAGACCACGGCAACAACGACGCCATGACGACACACGGCGACCTAAGAGTGGCGCTTTCCCTTCAGCTGAGGGAAAAATAAATTCAGGCTTCAAGTTTTATTTACAAGATTAAACTAAGGGACGTGTTTCTGTCTATGGATCACACAGCAAACATTTTCATTCACCATACACACTCGTTAAAGCCCCAGTGTGTAACTTATTTGGCTTTTTAGTAGCAAAAATCAAATATTGCTTTCATAAATACGTATTTCACTGAAGTCGAATCACAGCCGCATACAAATGAAAGCTTTCTGGTACCTTAGAATGAGTTGTTACAAGTCGTTACAAACACATAAGTGGGCGACGCACCGAACCGAGGCGGCCATGTTGCATCGTGACCGTAGGTAACCACGGAAACTCAGCGGAGCTGTCGGCTCGGCCTGTTAAAACTGTCACCACTGTGCAGGGCCGTTGCTAGGAATTCTGGGCCCCCTTAAAGAATACTAAAGTGGGCCCCTCCCCCTAACTTTTCCAGTTTTATTTCTTAGACTACGTATGTATTATCATTTTTTATTCAGCCTAGTAGCCTACCTTGTTTTGATGCTAATGCAACATTACACTGCAAAAACCCAAGTATCTTACCAAGAATATTTGTCTTATTTCTAGTCAAAATGTAATTTCTAGTCAAAACAAATATCATTATACCTAAAATAAGACTCAGAATATTAAAAGTAGCTTGTTTTTAGACACTTTTTACTTCTTTCAAGCATATTTTCACTTGGAATAAGTAGAAAAAATATAATAGTGGAACAAGTTTTTCTTCCTTATTACAAGCACAAAAAACTTGCTTTCACTGGCAGATTTTTCTACTTATTTCAAGTGAAAATTAGTTTGAAACAAGTGAAAATTATCTAAAAACAAGTTAATTTTTAGGTTATGAGTCTTATTTTAAGTGGAAAGAGATTAGCTTTGACTAGAAATGAGACATTTGGACAAGAAATAAGACAAATATTCTTGGAAAGATGTTGAGTTTTCACAGTGTACTATGAGTATTAGTCAGGGTCTTACACAGAATAAATCAGTCATACAAAGATTAGACTACTGGGGTTTTTTATGGGCCCCACTGGGCGCTGGGCCCCTAGAGTTATCATCACCTTTCTCCCCTATACAACGGCCCTGCCACTGTGTAGTGTGAGGAAGGACGGACGCACTGGTGTTGCATTCAGGTGCAGTCAGGCAGACGGCCGTCGGCAAACCAACCGGATGTCATTTTACTCGACGAGAGAAAGCCGGTAAAACGTGGGTCGGGTAAACAATACGACGTCACCATGACAACATATTGTCACGCCTGTATTGTTTTGCCTCGTGCTGGCGGACCACTTGTTTACATAGACACTTGTTTATCCTGTTACATGCAGCGTCTGTTGTCTGTCTGACATCTGCCCGATTTCACGTGAATGCAACATAAAGAATACGTTCAGATATGCAACCGCACCGCTAGATGGGGGGAATTCCTACATACTATACCTTTAAAGAGGAACTATGCAAGATTTTTACCTTAAAGGGATAGTTCAACATTTTGGCAAATTGGTCCATTGCCATAATCGCTATAGTCATAGCAGTAGGTTCGTTAACTTTATTTGTGTGTGTGTGTGTGTGTGTGTGTGTGGACCAGACGAGTACTGGCAGAACCACCCGGAGCTCCACGACATCCCGATCTTCTACGCTTCGTCTCTGGCCAGGAAGTGCATGGCCGTGTACCAGACCTACATCAACGCCATGAACGACAAGATCCGCAAGGCCATCAACATCAACAACCCCTTCGTCTTCAAGCACATCAGCAACCTGAAGGTTTGTTTGGTTTTTGTTTTTACTTTTACTTTTCTGTCCTGTTTTATTGTGTCGTCAGGTTTGTTCTGTCCTTTGTTTTCTGTTTTGTCTGTTTTGGTCAGTGTATTGTCAGTGTATACATTGTGTATGCTCAGGGTTGCAAAGGGGCGGAAAATTTCCAGTTTTTTATTCCAAATTGGAAATGGGAATTATGGGAAATTATGGGAATTTATGGGGATTAACTGGAAATTTGGGGTAATTTAAACAAACTGTATCATATCCAAACATAAATGTAAATATTTTGTTTCGTCATAAGCAGACATCCATGCAAAATAACAATACAATTTAAAAAAACATGACATTTCAACAGATTTATTTGTGAGTAGAACTTTATCAAGTTTTAATTCTTGTATGAACAATCAGCTATTTTACTGAACAACAAAAACATGAATGTTGAGTAAAATATTACTAATTGCTTATTAAGGGCCAACCTTCAATTTTGTAAATTTCGGATTTATTCCCGTTTATTCCCATAGAAAGTTTCCGATATTACCCGATACCCGATATTTTGCAACCCTATGTATGCTATTGCCTGTTTCCATTGTCGTTGTCGTTTGTTTTCTGACGTGTGTGTGTGTGTGTGTGTGTGTGTGTGTGTGTGTGTGTGTCAGAGCATGGACCACTTCGACGACATCGGGCCCAGCGTGGTGATGGCGTCGCCCGGCATGATGCAGAGCGGTTTGTCCCGGGAGCTGTTTGAGAGCTGGTGCACGGACAAGAGGAACGGCGTCATCATCGCCGGCTACTGCGTGGAGGGGACGCTCGCCAAGGTGGGAATCGAACCTGCGACACCTCTGGTCCCTTCTGCAGTTTTTTTTTTTGTTTATTATCACAGGAAGTGAAACGTTTCCTCCACTGGTTTTAGAAATGTCAGGTCTGTGCTCACTTTTGGAGACAAGTTAAGAACAACAGAGAGTGAGAGAGTGAAATAAAATAAACAATCACAGCAATAAATAAAAATAGACAATAACAGCTGTAAAATTAGTTTGTCTGCCCCAAATGCATCTTTCTTTATTCATAACTTCTCCTTTAATCGGTATCTTATAGTTTGGTGATAATAACTGCAATGGCAAGAACAACAACACAAATAACTCTGACTGAGAACAGTGTAATTGCTGAAACAAAATCTTTTACAGTGTGTGTATCTGAATAAAAACCAGAAATAAGACTCTTATTTAAATTATATTATTGATCGGCATCAATAGATATTCCCAGTATTGGATCAGTCCGGTCAGTTTTATTGATAATGTTGAGTTTAATGTGGCTACGTAACAAGAATCTGAATCTGTGACAGACGCCTGTGTTAACGACGTAGGACCGATCAGAAGAGTGTGTCGTGTTGCGTTCAAGTGCTGCTGGGATTTAATGAACTTTTAATAATATATTTATATTATTTTAAATGATTAAACTTTTCACACAGGTTATTTAATGTACTGTGTGTGTGTGTGTGTATGTGTGTGTGTGTGTGTGTGTGTGTGTGTGTGTGTGTGTGTGTGTGTGTGTGTGTGTGTGTTGCAGCACATCATGACGGAGCCTGATGAGATCGCCACCATGTCGGGACAGAAGCTTCCTCTCAAGATGTCGGTCGACTACATCTCCTTCTCCGCTCACACCGACTACCAGCAGACCAGCGAGTTCATCCGGGCGCTCAAACCGCCGCACGTGGTAAAAACAACACACACACACAGACACACACACTATTTAAATCCACACTATTTAATTAAATCCACAAAGCGATGTTCCTGGATCCTTTGGGTTTATTGCGACACACTAACAGGCAAAAACACTGTTTTTTCATGCACTGATCAATTTTGAGATTTTGGGCTATTTTTCTCTCAGAAAAGTGGAAAGAAATGGTAGAAAATCCACATTAAGGTTTTTTATTTTACTTCATTTTGTCTCTTTCATCAGTAGATTTCTCCTAAATTCACCAAAAGTTATGTCAGGTATCACTGTAAAGCTCCCTCTCTCTCCTGAACAATTATGTGGATCCAAAAATTGTCGTTTCCTCCGTATCCGCGACCAATCGTAAAAGTGCGATTCACATTAATGATCTATGGAATTTTACAGTCCAAATCTTTAAAGGCCGTTTTCTCAAAATGAGTTTTTCCTCAGACTCTGGACCCGAAATCTCCACTTCAGCGGCACTTAAAGACACCAAACCTTCCAGTTTTATTCCTGTCTATATTCTGAAGGTTTTTACAGAGGGGATTGTTGATATATCATTCACAGCCTGATTTATACAACATTGTATTCATAAAAACATGGAGAAACTTGGTGACAGTATTTTCTCATTTACAGAGTGATAAAAAGAGATATCCAAAATCCTCCTCTGTAAAAACTTCTGACTCTGATATGTCAACAAAATAAAACAAGAATTTTGAAAGGTTCTTTATCCATTGTTCAGATTTCTGTTCTGGAAATGTATGCAAATTAGCGCATATAT
>NW_028220668.1:0-55000 GCF_045865225.1 Trachurus japonicus | reverse complement strand
TCAGGCGATCCCGTTCACTGGACCGATCTCTCTGCTCGTCACGCAGCTGCGCAGCCTCGCAGGTGAGTTGGCTCCGCCCCCTTCGTCCTCTAACTCCTCCTCCTCCTCTTCCTCCTGCAGTAGCATAGATATACAGTATATATACTGACTAGATGCCGCGTTCTGCTTCTCAGCGTACGTCAACACGGCCGCCATCTTGGTCCGGGGTTCTGACCATAGACATAATATACATCTGACCAGCAGTCAGACCGGTCAGACCCTTGTAGAACTAATTTCAGTGTGTTTATGCATGTGGCAGCGTTTCCGCTAGAAAAAAATGGCACCGGACAACGTGACCGGCAGGTTTTCAATTTACCGGACAAATGTTTGAAATTCCGGTCAAATATTATCTGACTTTATTGAGCTTAAAATGATAAATGATATGCAGGTCAGTGTTTGTGTGTGTGTGTGTGTGTGTGTGTGTGTGTGTGTGTCGACGGAGAAAGAGTGCTATGCGGAGGTGACTGAACGGGACGATGTTGCGCTGGTTGAAAAATCTATTCATGGTGGACGTAATTTACTGTTAGGGTTAGTCGTCAATTGACCACGTAAATTATAAAATAAATATTGCACAACCCTGCGCTCATAGCCTACATAAAGAAACTGAAGGCCTTTTCTCAGATACAATAATTTGCAAACATAAAACACATCTTGGACCGGCTCATTTCATAATAACACGGCGTGCTGGCAACTTGAAATAATAATAATAAATAGTCCGCTGCTTTGCAATAAAAACTCTACAAACAAACTGAAAAAAATCCCTTGACAAGTTCTCTTTTTTCTTTGACTTTTTACGCATTTTCGCGTGTGTGAAATGTGCTGCAGCTGTTTTAAAATCTAATGTGTGTGCACTGTGCAGTGTCTCCGTGCAGCTTGAAATGCGCATCAGTCTTGAGACTTTGCTCTCCGCCAGGCGACTTCACTGTGCTGTTTTGATGCGATTCTGCAGAGAGAAGCCTCTCTCCACTCAATCTAGATGTCGAAATCTCTGATTTCGTTTTTTTTTGTTTGTTTGATTTCTTAATAAAATTCACATTGTGCTCGGACTCGGAGGGAATATTTTCACCGGACATTTTGACCGGCGGGGTTAGAAAATACCGGACTTCGGCAGATTTTTCCGGTCAAAGTCCGGTAATTACCGGACAACGGAAACCCTGGCATGTGGGTGTGTGTCTGAGTATGTAAGTGTATGTTTAATACATAAAAAAAAAATTATAAAAATGTTTCAAAGATTTTTTGTTGTTGTTGTATCATAAATATATGTCTGACATTTATAATAAACCAAACGGCTTGAAAATCAGTTGAATATTTGGTGAGTTATGGTGATTTTAATGGTTGATAGACGTCTGCCTCTGTTGACTAGTGCAGTAAGTAGACACGGCTTCCCCCTGACCAAGATGGCCGCCGCGTTGACGCATTCCACTCAATAGAGTTGCCTAGGAACGCGGCATCTAGTCAGTATATATATATCTATGCTGCAGTAGAAGCTGTAACTTCCTGTTTCCTCTGTGTGTGTGTGTGTGTGTGTGTGTGTGTGTGTGTGTGTGTGTGTGTGTTTCAGGCGACGTGGAGCAGGTCGAGGGGACGGAGAAAATCACGGTGAAGATCTTTAAGAGCATCACGCTGGTTCACGAGGCCGGGATGGTCGTACTGGAGGTCGGACACTCGAACGCAACACGACACTTTTTACACTCATCATCATCCACCACATGTCGCCTGAAGTGGCTAAAACTCACCTGTTTATCAAAACTTTATTAACTCTGAGCACACGAACACGTCCGTTTTTATTTAAACCAGTTTAGAAACATTAAATATACAGTTTATGACATGATTATGTAGCTGCAGTCAGGTTTTATTAAAGCTCAGTATTTGTTCTACATGTTTATTTCAAACTATTTTGTATATTTTATAATTTTATTTATGTTTTTAGACACAGATCTCACTCAGACCTGGTTACAGATTGTTAGATCCCCGGTATTAGGCCCCTGTAAAGAAAGCCTATACTAGACCAGCTCTCCATTTAAAGGGTAAGTTCTTAAGTTCTAACGGTCATGGACCAGAGTAGAATTTCTAAAGAATGTTTAAGCTGGTGATGAGGAAACTCGCCTAGCATCTAACTGCCTTCGTCCTGACGTCTGTCCCGCTTCCCCAAGCCACTAGTTCTGATAGAGCAGCCCCCCACCCAGAAGTAGTAACCCAGCACGCCTGTTAACGGCAGCTTTCCTCTTTGATCCTTGCACTTGTTATTGGCTAGGTTTAATTTAACGGTTTGGAAAAACAACCCTAGGGACCTGTTTATCTTTTGAAGTGAACTCAAAACTAGATTAACCTTTAAGAGTCTTAAAGATGTTGTGCACACTATGGCTTAGCTTCTTACGATCATGAACAGCATAACAGTAATATTTGAATTAAAACCTCAGACAAAAAGATGAGGATAACAGTTCTCTTGTCTTTTAGGTTGAATATTTATTTGCAGGAATTTAGCAGGGGCAAAGCAGCATCAGAGCATAAATATAAAAATCAAAGAAAATAATTAAAATCAAATTCTCACCCTATTAATCAACCCTACCTCTGATGGATAGTTGCCTGATTCGAATTTCTAGAATAAGGATGCAGGTTTCGGCCGAATTTCCTGAACCCCTTCTGCTGGGGATGATGATCGGGAGCCTAAGCCCCTGGGAGCGGACCAGCAGAGAGTGTGGAGATCAACCGAGTCCAAATCGCTGTGCGCAGTCTTCTTGTTCGATGGCAATCTTCTGTAGACGCACCAGCCCTCGGAGTCTTCGCAGGAGTAGGGTCTGAGGAGCTCGCTCTCGCACCCAGTCCCGACGCACACTCCTTTCACTCCGTCCTGATGACCTTTTTATATGTTTGGACCACCGACACCCTTCCTTTGTGTCATGGAATAATTTCTCCACCACTCTGCACCGGTCCGTGCCCATATTTGGTCAACGCGCACTTCTCTATTTCTCTAAATTTCCCCAATTATCTGACCCTGTGGCCATCTCACCTCGACCTGTCCTGGCATGTCCCGGGACAGGCCACAGGTTCCTCATTTTGGTGACCTTTGTCCTGCCCACCCCATTCTACTTCTCCTTTCCAATAGATTACGGCAACTATTCCATCAGCTCGGGATTCATCATATCATGTAATACTTTCCCTGAGTCACATACAGTAATCACTTCTAAAAATAGTAAAGACATCAAAAAATAGTAAAAACATCATAAAATAACAAAACCCACAGTATACATCAAAAGGCCTAGCCCGGGACCCTCAACTCTCCTTGACACCCCCTCCTTGAGGTCCCGTGCTGCCTCCATCAGCCTGTTCCTTAGCACTTAACAAAAACGCTCTTGAAGGTGTATAATACTTTGAAATGCAATCTCACAGGATACTTTTCTTTACTTTGCTTTCCAGCAAATCAATAATAAATCACAGATGACTATCTCACCCTGCCTTTAGCTCTTAGCAGAACACATTTCAAGGTTATACATCTTAAGATAACAAGAATTACTTCTTTAATTTTCCTTGTTAATTTACTTTAGCAAATCACAATTTGAGGTTACACATCCTAAGATAGTAACAATCACCTTTTAGCCAAATACACTTTAAAAGTTATACTTCTTAAGATAGCAAAAATTACTCCCTGACGGTCGAGCCTGGGAACCTCAATTCTTCTTGAGACCCCCTCCTTGAGGTTCAGACCTGCTTCCCGCTCCGTCTGATGGACGAGGGTCGGATCCTCCCGAGGTGAGGCTGGCTCCCGCTCTTTTCGCCTCCTTGGTCTTCTCTCCTGGACGAGGGCCGGAATCATCCTGAGGCGAGGCTGGCTCCTGGCTTCCTTGTCTTCTCTCTCCCTGGCAACGCCTCTCAACTCTGCCGAACTTCCGTCCGTCTCCTGGTGGACCAGCACGATGTCCTTTTCTCCAAACAAACCTCTCCCAAGCTGCTGAAGGCCCGAACCCCCTTCCTCCGTAGTAAGAAGAAGCTGTGGCTGACCTCCATCTGCAGCCTGGCTGGAAGGGGTACCGTCTCCTGACGTCTCGTTGACTGCTGCGACAGGGATCTGCTGACCTCCACTGACTCCATATTCATTCACTTTTTCCTTATAACATATTGCCTATATAAGCTTATGCAAAGCAGCTGCGCAGGCCTTTTATTTTCTGACTGGCCTTTAAATTCCTCCATCTCTCTCTCTCCTGGCCGGAACACTCATCTATTCTCTGGAAGTCTCTTGCTGGGCCTCCCTTTAATTCTGTTGGTCTAGGCAGCTTCTGGCTGGTTCTTGAATAGCCAGGTGAAAAGGCTGCTCTGAAATGCTCCAGCGGCACTTTCCAAATCCATGGTAGAGTGTGATCGAGCCACTCCTCATGTTGACCATACCGCCTCCCTCTGCGGTCTGTGTGGTCACGGCCGCCACTTCCTCATGCGGCTCCACTCCTCAGTCTCCTCCAAAACTACTGCCGAGACTCTTGTCACCAATTTTCCCTCTTTCTCACTTGAGGGCGTCCGTGTGTGTTGTTTTGGACTGACAAATTTTCTCACTTGCCATTCTTCCGCTCGCCCAACTGCAATCAGATTTCCACATCTTTGCAACACACTGCACTCGCTGCTGCAATCTCTCTCCATCCCACTGACATGTACTGTACATTCATTGAGATCTAATTCAATCCTTCTCAGATCCCACTGAGTGATTATCATCAATCTGGGTAACACCCCAATTCTGCACTTCTCCGCAGATATACGCATCCATCACCTTCACTGGTTTAGGATGCAGGCCTCTGACTCCTCTTCGTTGACCTTTAATCTTAACTGGTTTCAACCAGCCTGGGCCCTCCCAGCAAATTGTTAGTGTAGTGGGTTCGAAACACACCACACACATGTTGTTGACACTTCTCCATTCCAACATCTCTGTGTCTTCAGACGAAAATCCTCTTTTTGCGTAGTCCAATTTTTTCAGAGCTCTTCCTGCCCAGAGCCCCTTTGTGCTTCTTCTCATGACAACCACCCCATACACAGTGGCCAATCTGGCAAAGGGTGGCAAGCCTGGTGTGCAATTGGCCATAATTGACTCCTAGTTACTTCTAGTTAGGAATTGGTTTCAGCTGCTCCACATCTTGGATTCCTTCTTTTCTCCCTGTCACGCCCATGGGTCCAGCCACGTCCATGCCCACCGAACCCCAGGGAATTTTGCTTTTTATGGTGAGTCCATCCACCCTCTGTCCTCTCCGCCCTGCGTTGTATCGACCACACACATCACAGTCCTTGAGAATTTGGCGAATCCGGTGTTTAGGAATCCAGAGCTGCTGTTTCTCCAACTCCTTGCGTGTGGGATCAGTGCCAACATGGCCCAGCGCTTCATGTACGGCCTGCACTACCTCCATCACGCACTCCTCTGGGACCGACCTTCCCTTGGGTGTCTTGTCCCACTTCCCGATCCCGACTAAGACAACTTTCCTCATCTGGACGAAACGATCCACTTCCTCATTTCCTTTCCAGTGAGCCCCCTGTCTGGTATGTGCTCTCTGATGCACCACGTCCAGGTCCATATTCAATCGCAGCTCGGCGATCTTCTTCCACAGATCTTGATGTGCTACTATTTTTCCTTTGGCACCCTCAAATCCATTTTCCTCCCAAATAGACAAATCCTCTGTGAGTGCTTGAGCACAATAAAAGCTGTCAGTTATTACCTTTGCTTTCTTTATTTTTCTCTTTTCCAGTTCCAGCAGTCCTTCTAGGACAGCCGTCACTTCACCTGTTTGTGCACTTCCTGGCACTTTTCCTTTTTGTCTGAATTGTTCGTCATCATCTTTTCTGAGTATGAAACCCCAGAATGCTGTTTCATCAAGGCCTTTTTTAGATCCGTCTGTGTACAGACTCCATTCACATGCAGCTGGTTGCGTCACATTCTCTTTCGCAACTTCCTTGCTCACTGGCTGCACTGACCCAATTTCCAAATCGTCATCTAATAGTATGTCTCCCCATCTCCTATTTGTAGCCTTGGTGCTGCACCTTTAGGTGTCCTGCTGTGTTGAGGCTCCTGCGGGTCATGGACACCTCAGCCCCTGAGTCGACCAGGAAAGGAACTCCATCCACATTGGTGTAGATATCGTCACCCCCACCCAGTAAGCATGCTCAAGGGTGACCCGCGCCTCTTGCGTTGTTACTTCTCAACTCCCCCGGCTGCCAGTTTACGGGCTTCCCGGAGGGCTGCTTTTTGCTCTGGGGTCAGTCTGTTATATTCCTCTTGAGGGAGGAAGTCTCTCTCTTTGCCCGTCGTCTTTCGGCTGGTCTTTGGCCTTTGAGCCTTTACTTTTCTATCCTGCTTCCTCCTCTGGGGCTGCTGTGAGAGTAGTCTGGGTGTTGATTTCTCAGCTGGTCTAATCTCTGGCAGTTCTTTTTCTTTAGGGGGCTGTTGTTGTGCACCCTTTTCTCTTTTTGCCTCATAGCATCTCCTCTTGAGATCCCACTCTCTTACAGCTTCATCGATTCTAACCCCGTAGTCCCAATAGCAGGGAGCTTGATGAAATCTACCTCGTCACGTTGCCCCTTGGTCACTTCTCTCAGGGCCTTGATGTATCTTTCAACAGGTACCACTCTTTTTAGGCCATGCCATACCTGTGAGAGAGTATGGCCTCGGTTCAAATCCTTCTTTGCTCTCTCAATGTGAGCTTCCTCGTCATTCAAATCCTCCAGCACCAGTCTCTCATAGTGCATCTGTGCAGGTTCATCCGGCGGCAGGGGCTGTGAGGTTACGCAACTTAACCACAGGCGCTTTGCATCCTCCTTCTCGGTGCAGACTTTAACCATTGGCCACACTTCTCTCAAATAATCCTCTATGGTCTGCTGCTGGTCTCTTCCTCTGACCATTTCTTTTATTTTCTTGAACTCTCTGAATTCTTGGCCTGGAACTTGAGATCCTACACCCATCATTTCCACCACTCCTCCTCTCATCAGGATAGCTGGGTCCTCCCTTTGTTTTTTCCATGTGAAATCTCTGATTTCTCCGTCACTTCCTGAGATATCTCCCACCTTGATTTCTTCCTCCTCTCTGGCCATCTTGTAGGCAGCTTTCTTCAGTCGTCTCAACATGACATCATGTGATATGGACAAGAACGCACCTCTGAAATTTGCAGTCAGTTCGCTGCATTGTGCTAGTGATGTATAGGTCGGCATCATCAAGACGTTAGCCCATTCCCCCAGAGTGGCTGTTACTTCTGTTGTACGTAACTCATCCTGTTGGTCCACCCAGACTTCCGGTACTGCGTACCTCGTCTGACCCACTCCGGGCATATAGGCCTGTCTTCCATCCTTAGTTTTCACAGGGCCAAACCTCTCATCTATGGCCAATCTTTGAGATGTATTTTTTACGGATATCAGGGCTGCTGGCTTCTTTGTTCCCTTTCTCAAGCCCATTTTTAATTTTCTCACTCTTTGAGGGGGTTCACATTCTGCAGAGGCCCAGTTGTCATACATTTCCTGATTAATTTCACTCTTTCTGCTTCTGAATTCGTCACCGTCAATTTCCTCATACTCAGAAACTTCCTCCATCTCTGTAGTGTAGTGTATCTGATTTCCTGACACTTGCCTCAGTCTTGCCCCCTCCTCCAAGAGAGTTACGTCGTTTCTTCTTTCTGTCAATTCAGGTCTCGTCATCTGTGTTGTGATTTTTACCACAGACGGCTGCTCATTCTCGGCAGGTTTTAGGGTGTCTATAGCTTCCGGTACTAATTTTCCTACAGAGCTGGTAATTGCAGCTACGCCTTTTGCCATTTGCTCCAAATTTCGGAGAATTGGTGCCCCTGGTGTCTGGAGATTTCCAGGCAGAGCCAGCCGTTCATCGGCTTCCGATGCATGTGGTGTCACTGTCATGCTTCTCTCATCAACGGGGCTCGCCGTCTCCTTCTGCTTTCCCTCCGACCGCTGATTCTCCTCTCCGGCGGCCTCACTGTCACCCTCTTCCCCCGAGGGGGAAGGATCTACCAGGCTTCCATTATCTGCAATTTCACCTGTTGCTTTGTCTCGGTGACGGTGCAGCCTCTCAAGCTGCGTCCTGTGTTCCTTGTATCTGCTGGCAGCTTTAACTGCCGGTGCTGTCAAAACTGACAGTTTCCCTGACTCTTTAGCCAACATTTTTACCACAGAGTCATACGGTGCCGAGGGGCTGATGAGGGTCCTCACTCTCCCTTCTCTGTAGATCTGACGGTTCTCTAATTCGTCAGCCCACCACTCGATCCACTTTCCGACTTCCTTTTTTGATTTGGGGGGTGCAGGGCATTCCCGCACCACTGCGATTTGTTGTTCACACATCTGCGTTGCCACATATCTTCCATGACTCGTGCAACTCTGATCCACTTTCCAGCTCACAGCCTCACGTGATTTGTCTACTTCGAATTTGATTCCTGCTCCTTGTGGGATAACTAGATAGCTGAGCCCGCCACTTGGCCCAGCTGTATCCAGCTCCTCATATTCATGCTCCTCGGGTTGTGGAGCAGCTCCTGGCTCCACCTCGACATAAATTGATTCATTTATGCCTCTGTTGTTTGCTCCATTCCATGTAGCCATCCTGTTGTCTTACGTCGTCTCGGGCTGTCTGCCCCTCAAAGCCTCTCTTCGTCCGCTGAGCAGGGATGAGAGCAGACTGTTGTGGCTGCTCTGCAGCGTCACTCGGGCTCCGGTCACAGAGCTTCCGTCGGCTGCTGATTCTTCCTTTTGCGACCCTTTCTCTCGGTGTCACACTAGGCCGAGGCTCCAGCAGTTTTTGTGCTGAATCACCTCCAGTGGTTGCGGGCTTTTTCCTCTCCTTTGCCCACACTCACTCAGTTGCAGATGGTTTCCTTTTCCTGTCTGCTGGTGCTGGCAGGGGATTTCTCTTCTTCCTCTCCCCCTGCCCGAGTCCTCGTCTCCAGAGGCTGACAGGCCGACTTTCCTTCCTTGCCGTTCCTCGTCTTCAGAGGCTGACAGGCCGAATTTCCTTCCTTGCCGGTCCTCTTCTTCAGAGGCTGGCAGGCCGAATTTCCTTCCTTGCCGGTCCTCTTCTTCAGAGGCTGGCAGGCCGAATTTCCTTCCTTGCCGGTCCTCTTCTTCAGAGGCTGGCAGGCCGAATTTCCTTCCTTGCCGGTCCTCTTCTTCAGAGGCTGACAGGCCGAATTTCCTTCCTTGCCGGTCCTCGTCTCCAGAGGCTGACAGGCCGACTTTCCTTCCTTGCCGGTCCTCGTCTCCAGAGGCAGCAGGGCGCTTCCCTGCTGTCAGAACTCTCACCGCCGGGTCGTCTCTCACGAACAGTGTCCCTCCAGGTACACTGTGGTTCTTCCTCCTAGGCTCGACAATTCCTTTTATCGAGCCCCACGTTGGGCGCCACGTGTTAGATCCCCGGTATTAGGCCCCTGTAAAGAAAGCCTATACTAGACCAGCTCTCCATTTAAAGGGTAAGTTCTTAAGTTCTAACGGTCATGGACCAGAGTAGAATTTCTAAAGAATGTTTAAGCTGGTGATGAGGAAACTCGCCTAGCATCTAACTGCCTTCGTCCTGACGTCTGTCCCGCTTCCCCAAGCCACTAGTTCTGATAGAGCAGCCCCCCACCCAGAAGTAGTAACCCAGCACGCCTGTTAACGGCAGCTTTCCTCTTTGATCCTTGCACTTGTTATTGGCTAGGTTTAATTTAACGGTTTGGAAAAACAACCCTAGGGACCTGTTTATCTTTTGAAGTGAACTCAAAACTAGATTAACCTTTAAGAGTCTTAAAGATGTTGTGCACACTATGGCTTAGCTTCTTACGATCATGAACAGCATAACAGTAATATTTGAATTAAAACCTCAGACAAAAAGATGAGGATAACAGTTCTCTTGTCTTTTAGGTTGAATATTTATTTGCAGGAATTTAGCAGGGGCAAAGCAGCATCAGAGCATAAATATAAAAATCAAAGAAAATAATTAAAATCAAATTCTCACCCTATTAATCAACCCTACCTCTGATGGATAGTTGCCTGATTCGAATTTCTAGAATAAGGATGCAGGTTTCGGCCGAATTTCCTGAACCCCTTCTGCTGGGGATGATGATCGGGAGCCTAAGCCCCTGGGAGCGGACCAGCAGAGAGTGTGGAGATCAACCGAGTCCAAATCGCTGTGCGCAGTCTTCTTGTTCGATGGCAATCTTCTGTAGACGCACCAGCCCTCGGAGTCTTCGCAGGAGTAGGGTCTGAGGAGCTCGCTCTCGCACCCAGTCCCGACGCACACTGTCTTTACTTCGTCCCGATGACCTTTTTATATGTTTGGACCGCCGACACCCTTCCTTTGTGTCATGGAATAATTTCTCCACCACTCTGCACCGGTCCGTGCCCATATTTGGTCAACGCGCACTTCTCTATTTCTCTAAATTTCCCCAATTACCTGACCCTGTGGCCATCTCACCTCGACCTGTCCTGGCATGTCCCGGGACAGGCCACAGGTTCCTCATTTTGGTGACCTTTGTCCTGCCCACCCCATTCTACTTCTCCTTTCCAATAGATTACGGCAACTATTCCATCAGCTCGGGATTCATCATATCATGTAATACTTTCCCTGAGTCACATACAGTAATCACTTCTAAAAATAGTAAAGACATCAAAAAATAGTAAAAACATCATAAAATAACAAAACCCACAGTATACATCAAAAGGCCTAGCCCGGGACCCTCAACTCTCCTTGACAAGATACATTATTAGCCAGTTAATACATTCATTACACAGATATATACAATAATTATGACAATTTTTTATTTTTATCACACTTTTTCAAACACTTCAAAAATCTCAACACCAATAAACTCAAAGAGAAAAATGTAAAAACAACAGACAATTGAAGTAAAAAACTCTATAAACTAATTGATGCAGCAATATAAATCAATAATGATAATAATGAAAATGTTCTCGTCTCAGTGGGTCGCCAACCCGCTCAACGACATGTACGCTGACGCCGTCACCACGGTGATCCTGGAGGTCCAGTCCAACCCCACCGCCCAGAAATGTCAGTGAACGCATCACGAGGGAATTTATTTTAATTTCACTGATGAACAGAAACTTTACAGACGCTTGTTTGTTTGTTTGTTTGTTTGTTTGTTTGTTTGTTTGTTTGTTTGTTTGTTTGTCTGTTTCAGTCCACGAGGGCAGGAAGGAAACGTTCGACATGGAGCTGTTCGTCGAGCGACTGGAGCTGATGCTGCAGTGAGTCTGAACACCTGTAGCTACACCTCGAAAATGGTTTTAATGGTTAAAATATCGGACGAAACTGTAGAATCTGACACTTTTTAAGTTAAAATTAAACCTAATTGATCCAAATATAAGAGAATAAAACTTTTAAATGAAGGTAGAGATTAAAGATTTTCTGTTTTCACCTGGTAAAATGTTTTTTTTCCGTTTCAGCGACATGTTCGGGGACGACTGCGTGAATTTCAAAGACAGTAAAAGCCTGAGTGTGACGGTGGACGGAGTCACGGCGTGCATCGACCCAGAGACCAGAGTGAGTCCAGCGTCCCTGACATCTATTTTATACACGAACATTAAAGGGATAGTTCAATATTTTGGCAAATTCGCCTACAGTATAGGGGTTGTCACGATACCAGAATTTCAGTAGTCGATACCAATACCTGTGAATTTCCACGATTCTCGATACTAATTCAATACCACGATTAAAAAAACAAAAACAAAACAGAACCCATGTACTTTTAAATTCACTAGCTACTTTATTGAAAACTGTTTCAACATCTTTTTGCACAGAATTTATAGGGCTGCCCCCAAATCGTCGACCAAGCACTGGTCGACCAAAAAATCATTAGCCAACCAAAATTTCATTGGTCGATTGGTCGCAGGAAAAAAACAAAAACATTTGGAGCCGTGTCTGGTTAAAATTAAAGCAGAAGTAAGCGATCCAGTCGTTTTGTCTAACTTCCTGTCAGCCGATGGAGTTAGCAGTCCCCGCCCTCGTCCCTACGTCACCACATTCACGCGCATCCCTTGGCTGCACACACAGAGAGGACTGCCCCTTTATGCCGTTCTCTCTCCTCATTGGATAAAGGTTGTAGGATACAAGGAAAGTTTTCTCCTCGGCTTACAGCAGAGTGACTGACAGACCCGTGTTTCAGACCAAACACTCTATGTAAGTGATTGCTGTCGGAAGATAGAACTATTTAAGACTTATTCATTAGATTCACATGACGTCACTGTGTTTCTGCGCCGCCATATTTGTGTCCGAATCAGGGCGATCTGGGCACAGATCACAGCGTCACGTTACCAGAACAAGTGGAGTAGTAGGAGGAAATCAGCAAGAGACTGAAAATTGACGTTATTTGAAAGATGCCAGGATTATATTGTGCTGTTGACTGTGATAGCAGTCGCCAAAAAAACCCCGGACTGCAGTTTTATTCCATCCCAAAAGACGTAAAGTTATAGGCGGAATAAATGGTTGACTGCAGGCAGTCTATCAGTGGCAGCATGGGGCTGTGACAAGTCTCACAAAAAGAGGGGATGCACTTTTTTTTTTAAATAACATGGATATATTGAATTCTGCATTTTGATTTCTTTCTTATTAATTACTCACTGATTCTGCATTTAGGGTCTTTTATTTCTGTATAACAGACCGTTGCTAAGTAAAACGGGCCGTTGCTAGGGACGCCGCTCTGATCAGCGGAGCAGGGCAGAAGAACTATGAAGGATTTTTACCTTGTGTTTCATTTTTACCAGCTTCAGACTAATTGTGATGTTAGAAACATGACTTGTAGCTTGTTAGAGGGAGAGTGGAGGCTCTCTGCCTCCCTCACCGCTGCTGGAAATCAAACCTGCGATCAGAGCGATCAGAGCGGACGGGCCAGCGCAGCGTCACAGCTGTGACCAGCTGTGTCTGTGCCACCGCGAGTCCGTGACACAAACGTGTCCCGTATCGTAGTCTCTTATGACAGACAGGACTAGATAAATGCCACATCGTAACATTTACATGATAATTCATCAATCTACTGATTGATTATCAAAAGCTCGTTGAAAACAACTACACACGAGTCGACCGAGAGGAGGCTGAGGAGCAAACAGCGGAGAAGTGACCGGACTAAGGACTTTGATCAACATTACGTCTCAAATTAATTAATTAATTCATAAACTGTGTAATAAGTGGGGTAATATAGAGTTAGTCTGTTGTTATGGAGATATAAACCCAGACAGGATGTATGAAACCCTGTCATTTTGTTAAGAAACTGTCATTTCCATCCTGCGGTTTGCATGCTGTCATATGAGGAGACCTGTCAAATCGGACACAAATATGGCGGCGGTCCCTTCGACGCGACGTCACTGCAACCCATGAATATTAACACAAACATTCCGCTTACTTCTGCTTTAAGTCAAAATCAATATGACTGAACTGTATATGAAAGGCTATAGGGCTTTTAATTTGAAGGGCCAGATACAGGAAGTCGTGACATGATTAGTCGACTAATGACGACTATTGGTCGACCAAGGGATTATGGTGATAGGAGAATTAGCCAAAATGTTGAACTATCCCTTTAACGTCTGGTTCATCATAATGGTATAAATCAATACTCAATAATCAGCTGATAACACCATGGTGACCTCTGACCTCTGACCCTCAGGCCGTGACCTGCGCGGACGACGACTCTCTGAGGGAGATGGTGGAAGTGGCCGTCCACCGTCTCTACGACGCCCTAAGCCCCGCCTTCACGCCACGCCCCCTCTGTGATGTCATCAGCAGCAGCAGCGCGTTGCCGTCGGTGATGTAGCGGTGGAAGATGAACTGACGTTTCTCTGTCACACTCTCTTCAGTCCTCGTAGTATCGATCGATGGCCAATAATCGGTCGATAACGGACCGATGCAGATGTTCGTTCGTTCATTTCTTTGACTCGAGGACTTTTGAGTTTTTCCAGCTTCTTCGTTGGAAACTTGGTTCCAAAGGAATCGGCTTCAGGAGACGGACCACCAATACCTTTATTGATTGATTGTTTTTGTACTTGATTTGTCTATAAAACAAAAGTTTGAGTTCTTCACAAGGAAAATAAACATTTGTCCAGAGAGAGAGAGAGAGAGGGTCACTGAGTTTCTGTCCTCGAAGATAAAAAAGTGAGTTAGATTTAATGTGAGTGAAACAACAATGACATCATCAATACTGCAGATAATTTATCAATCATCTTGTTTTCTATGAAACAAAATTAAGGTTAAAATCATCAAAAATGTTCGTATTATTAAATAAAAGCAGAAAATTGTTGCATTTTAGAAACTGGGGGCAGAATTTTTAGATTTTCTACAAGAATTTATCTGCAAAAGATTTTAATTATTGATAAATAATTTAGAGTATTTTCTTTTTTACACTAACTTTAATATTTTTTGGCTGCAGGTTTTATGTTTTTATGATGCAAGTCGATCTCATCTTGGTCTGAATATTGATATTTTTAGATTAAAATATAAAAATAAAATCACCAGAGATTAAAATAGTCAATAAATTACATTAAAGCAGAATATTTAAAAATGTTTTTGACAAAATAATGATCCATTAATGAGAACCATGAGATCTTGCTGAAAGCTCAGGAAGAAACGTGAGTTGATAAAATATCAGAATATCAATAAAAACTCTTTATCGATCAGCACTTTAAATCAGACAGTAGAACGTTTTATTTTGAAAGGGCAGACTGAGCGGACGCCTCAGTCCGACGACGACACAGTGACGTTAACAACATGACTCGCAACCGACCTTTAATTGGATCAATACAGACGATCGTCAGCATGTACATAACACACAGACACACACATCACAGTGTACAGGACTCAACACACACAGATACACACACACAGTATCAGATAGACACAATATTAAAAATACTGACAAGTGCATTTGAATACCACAGAAGAGAAGAGAAGGCACTTTGAGCTCTGACATGTCAAAAATAAACATTTAAAACGATAATATGGCTTCAATCAATCGACAAAAAAACAAAAAAAACACAAAACTTACCACAAAATAAATCTGACACAGTAAAAACATGTGATGAGAATAAACTCTGGTACCAAACAGCTCGAGTGACACAAACCAAACAGCTGAAAACACTCTGAAGTTTAACATCTGTGTCTTTATCCCCCCCCCCCCCAAAAAAAAACAGACACAGTCACAAAAATAAAAGCAACAAAAGCAACAACACAACGATATTTTATACAAAGATATATATATACACACAGTAATAATAATAATCTGCCCTCGTACAGTAAGAAACAAACAGGTGAAATGTTCAGATAACTGACCTCAAACCAGGATAAAATAAAATAACAGGGAGGTGTTTTAAAACTGTTTAGGTTAGGACAATTTTATACTGAAGTTTTAAATTTTTCCTTTATTTTTATTAAGTGATTTAACATTTTGTCTATAAAAATTTACAAAATAGTAAAAAAAAAAATGCCCAATGTAACTTAAAATGTATCAAAAGTCCCTTCAATCAAATATTCAATTTATTATTAAAAAAAAAAAAAAAAACAGTTGAGCCATCCATTTATCAATCACAATTATTGACTGAAAAACGACTTCAATTATTTGTTTCATTGCTGATCAACATTCAACCAATTAATCAGCTTATTGTTGCAGATGTGATACACAGTAAATAAAATTGATTGACAGGTTTTAGTGGTTTTAAGGAGATGATGAACATTTATGTGATATAAAATACGGTGTCATGTAGCTCAGTGGGTCGAGTTGAAGGCACTTAACACTGTCACGTTCAAGGGTTCGATTCCCACTGAGTCTTAAAACAGAAACACTTTTTAACCCTTTAAACTCTCCAAACCTATTTTAACCCTATTTGTACTTTATTAATATCATTTATAGAATATAAAAACATTTTGAGCCTTAAAAATAAAACTTTGACCTCTGTGTTTTTGACTTTTACTGTTTTTTTATTTGGCAGCTGCACGTGCCATTGACTCTCAGTGCACTTTGACCTTTTGAAGCTGCAACTAATAATCATTTTGACTATTAATTAATCAATTAGTCTATCACACAGTAAAAAAAAACCAATTGATTCTGATGTAAAGACAAAAAAAAAACATCAAATAACCACAAATTAGAAGTTGACAACGTCAAATCTTTGGCATTTTTTGTGCTGTTGTGATAAAATATATAATATTTCTAAAGCTTTTAACAACATTATCCATTATTACAACATGTTGTGTTGATGCTGTTTCTATAAAATGCTGGTGACAAACACTTTGTCTCAACAGCGTCAGTTAGAAATAAATGTTTTTCTCTCATTAGACAGAAACTCTGTGCACATAAACGATTGTCATATTGAAGTTGAACCTTTTTAAAACTTTAAGTTCAACTCAGCAACAGTTTGACTGATGACTGAGCTACAACAAGCGTTACATTTGGCCTTTAGGGAACTAAAACGAGAGCCGGGCTTCAGCTATAAAAGTGAACGACGACTTTATGTAACAGAAATAAACGTGTAACATTCAGGAGCAAAAAAAAATCTTTGGTGGGACGTTCAAGAACTAAAAACGGACGTAGGAGCGTACAGTTGCTGGTCGTATCGTGTAGTGTGTCATCAGAAGACGAGTTGGTCTGAGTTTGTACGGTGGCTGGCGGGGACCAATCGGAGCTTTAGCGACATTTTATTGGACGAATAAAAGTATTGAACAGATGATCGATCACCACAGTTAAACACAGTTTGATTGTGGAAGCAACATCTGATCTGAGCACCGTTCAATCAGCACCAACGACGGTTTGATACCTGGAGAAGGTTCGATACCCAGCAGCGGCCCCTCGCTGCCACAGCTTCAACAGGACAATATGTTAGTTCGAGTCACTAAAGGACGTTAAAGAGACGCGGAGAGGACGGACGGAGCAGCGATTTGAAACCAAGGTCTGACCACACAGGAGGACGACTGGAAGGAGACGTTTTGTTTCTTTTTCTTTCTCTTATTATAATTAGGGATCAACTGATATGGTTTTATCAGGGTCGATACTGATACCGATCATTAGTAATCAAGGAAACCGATATTTAACCGATATTCATTTGCAGTAAAAATGAAAACTTTGGTGTCAGAATTTAAAAATAACACACCAGGGATCAGACTGAATACAGTCAACAGTTTGTTTCTGTTTTGTTCACTGTGAAAACCTTTGGGACATTGTTAAACAGCCAAGAGAGACGGCTTCGTTAGAGCCAAAGGAGTGCGTTTATGCGTTTAAAAATACATTTATTTTATTGGTTATCGGTGAAAAGAAACGGCCGATATCGATTATCAAAAAAAAAAAGGGAAATATCGGTCAATAATCGGTTGAACTCTGATTGTAATTAAAGGACAATTCCAGGCGAATTCAACTCGGGGGTGTATTTTCATATCATTTTAGGTCTAAAAGAATGAATCTGAAGATTTTCAGTTTAATCGCTCCTGTTTTGCGGTAGTTGCATCTGTCCCTGCATCGCCACGGCAGCAATGAATGGGAGTGGATGTAAGTTCCGCTGTTTAGGCTGTTTACAGCCCTCAAAGCCGCAATTTTTTTCCACAGACAGCATCAGATGGCGACTCAAACATGCACCGAGAAGTTTATTTACTTCAAGCAAGCCGACATGTTTGTAAAACTAGATCTAATTCAAAGTCTCCCGGAGTCTCGCGCGAGCCCGAAGTTGCAGTGCTGGTGTATTCAGGCGCAGTCGGAGCTACCGCTTGTGTCATAAACACAGGAATATCAACTCTTTACTTGCTTGAAGTGTACATTTTTTTCCACAGACAGCGTCAGGTGGCTACTCAAAGATGCGCCGAGAAGTTTTTTTTACTTGAAGCAAGTAAAGAGTTGATATTCCTGTGTTTATGACACAAACGGTAGCTTTTCCCACTGCACCTGAACACACCGAGCGCGGCAACTGGGTCTCGCGCGAGACTCCGGGAGACTTTGAATTAGATCTAGTTTTACAAACATGTCGGCTTGCTTGAAGTAAATAAACTTCTCGGTGCATGTTTGAGTCTCCATCTGACGCTGTCTGTGGAAAAAAAATGCGGCTTTGAGGGCTGTAAACAGCCTAAACAGCGGAACTTACATCCACTCCCATTCATTGCTGCCGTGGCGATGCAGGGACAGACGCAGCTACCGCAAAACAGGAGCGATTAAACTGAAAATCTTCAGATTCATTCTTTTAGACCTAAAATGATATGAAAATACACCCCCGAGTTGAATTCGCCTGGAATTGTCCTTTAAATTCATTAAAAACGTTTTTCTGATTGAATGTGTCTCCATGTGATCAGACTGAGATCTGCTGCAGCAACAAAGCGTCAGTGCGGCGGCTTCAGGACGGAGCCGCTTTAAGAAAATAAAAAATAAAAAAAGTCGTAAAAGTTTGTGAAACCAGCACAGGAGGACGTGAGCGGGACAAACCGGGCACCGTCCGTCCCGTCCCGTCCCGTCCCTCAGCACTGCGTCTCCTTGGTGTCGATCTGGTGTTGCCTCTGCAGCCGGAACATCAGCGCCTTCTCGCTGCGACTCACCGCGCTCGTCTCCGTCAGGTCCTCGAAGGAGCGCCGCCGCTGCTCCGAGCGCTGCGCCGGGCGGCCGAACGCCTCCTGCAGCGCCTCCTCGTCCAGGTGGGAGTCGAAGCTCGGGTCCTCCTGGATGGTGGCCATGCGGGGGGAGTCCAGAGGAGGAGGAGGGGGAGGGGGAGGGGGAGGGGCCGCCACCGCAGGAGGAGGAGGAGGATGGTGAGGAGGAAGAGGAGGATGATGACAGCAGGAGTCTGGACCGGGGCCGAAGCCGAAGCCGGAGACCGGCGGCGTGCTGGTCTGCTGCGGACCGGACGGCTGGAAGCGCAGGTTGGTGGTCGGGAAGGTCGGAGGCTTGAAGATCCGGACGGACGCGGACTCCAGGCTGCTCAGGAGCTCGGCATTCTGGGAAAATGAACAGAGTCAGAGTCAGTTGAGTTTGATGTAGGGATGTCACGATTATAAATTTTCTTGGATAAATAATCACGGTAGTACGATTACCACGATTATTATGCATTAATTAATTTCACAACACTATATATGAATGTGTAAAATCAAATATAGTCAAAATATAACTACATTATTGATAATGTACACAGAATATTTTAAGTATCTATTAATATAGGACCAATTATTACTCCCCCAGAGGAAGTATTTGAAATATTGAAGTCATTAATTGTCATCTATACCAAATGTTTGAGTTTATTTTAATAATTGTTTACATTTTATTATTACAAATGGCATGCTGACATTTAAATTCCTACCAATTTAATGTTACGTGAGGTAAATGGACCAGTTTCTGTGCATTTACCTTTACTTTGGCGCCACATCTGCCGATACGGTTCCGATATAATCTTTTTTGGAGAGTGACAGTATTTAGAAATCTTTACGATAGATTACTTGTGGCGTTTAATACCACGATTAATTGTGACAATAAGTAATCGTGACATCCCTAGTTTGATGGTTAAAGATGAACTCTCTGTGTCTCTAACCCTCCTCTCCTCCATGTGCGTTTGTTTTCAACAACGAAGCCGGTGAGAAATCAATCCATGGAGCGGTGGATAACGTTATTTATCATCTACCATGTTACCATGTGTATATCTGTGTAGTCTTATCTGTCATAAACAAGAGATTACGGGTTACGTTTGTGTGGCGGTGTCGCAGAGACGAGAGCTGGGACACCGGGTCGGAGGCTCTGATCTTACAAGGTTGGTTTTCAGCCAAGAGACGCTAGGTGGAAGGCAGAGAGCCTCCATTCTCCCAGGTAATGATTCGTATCAGACATATTTCCTCCTTTTGCTGCAATTTCATTACATTAATTGTGAAAAACAAGTAATTGTGACATCCCTAAAATACACACAATCAGATACTCACACTGGGGAAGAACAGAGACTTTGTGGTTTGCTCGTATTGTTTATCCAGCTTCTTGTCCTGAGAGAAGAAGATAAAGAAACTTTATTAATCCTGAAGGAGGTTGTTCACAGAAGAAAAGACAAAAGACAAGAGTAAACTAAACTAATCTCTGCACATCTTATAAAATATATATTTAAATGACTGTCCACCTGATCTATACAGACTAAAGACAGGAAAGACTTTATCATCTTCAGATTCTGGCTGTAGCACCTTAATCCCTTAGTATTAGTCGTAATACATCTCTGTAACGCGTCAGTCAGACAGTGTGACTGAGTGTAGTTTAGTTTAGTTCCTGACAGAGACAGAACGGAGCGACTCACCACACAGTGGACCAGGATGCTGATAGGAACCCAGAAGAGCAGAGAGAACGCCACCACCGACCCCACGATGTTGTCGGCCAGAAACTTCCCAAACGTGTTGATGTCCAGTTTGTCGATGAAGTCCCACAGACGCTCCACCACGTCCTGCACCTGCTTCATGCACTTCCCCTGCAGGAGAGACACACACACACACACACACACACACACACACACACACACACACACACACACACACACAGCATCAACACACTGCTCCGTCACAGCTCTGGAGATGAAGTTATCCAATGTGTGTGTGTGTGTGTGTGTGTGTGTGTGTGTGTGTGTGTGTGTGTGTGTGTGTGTGTGACAGTAACATCTCGGCAGACGACATGCTCTACACGGAGACGGACCTGGAGGACAGCATGGAGAAGATCGAGACCATCAACTTCCACGAGGTGAAGGAAGTGGCCGGCATCAAGTTCTGGTGTTACCACGCCGGACACGTGCTGGGCGCCGCCATGTTCATGATCGAGATCGCCGGCGTCAAGGTAACGGCCGCTCACCGCCACTCACATGACTCAGCTGTTCAACCCTCTGTTGGTGTTTTGTTTATTGCTTTTTTACTTTATTTTGCAAATAAATCGATGTACAAACCAATAAGGCAAATAGTAAACTTGTAAATATAAATAAATACAAAACATAAGATATAAGAGCATGAAATAAAATAAACAAACATCAAATAAACAAGACAAAGAAAAGAAAGTATGTACACGTAAAGTAAATAAATTAGAAAAATTTAACATTTCAATCAATAATCGATGTGACCAGATCAATAAACTGAGTCTGACAAACAGGAAATCAGAAGTAAGGCTTCTAAAACATGCAGCATCCCTTCAAAATAAAAGCATGGAAATACAAATCCTTTTAAAAAAAGAAACTGTTTTTAACACCGTGTTGTCCTGCACTTTATCGTCATCATGTCTAAATGGAAGCGCATATTGATAAGTAATTTCATCAACTCACAAAAAATATTTCCCAGAATGCACCTCTTCACCTAAACTTCATTATCACATAATATCACATTATGTAAATTATAAACATATGAATCGCAGTGATTCACTCTCTCTGCTGCGACAAAGAACAGATGTTATTATGATTTATTTATCTTAGTTGGAGCAGAAACAGTGAAGATTAAAACGCAGCTGTGTTTTGATTAAAAAGTGATTGATTGAAAATCCTAATCAATAATCACAGACTTCAGGCTCCAGAGTCAATTTCTCTTCATTTGATGAGCAAAATAAACTGTTTAAAGACGTCGCCTCGGGCTTTAAGTTGAAGGATGGTTTTATAATTTTAACATTTTGTTGAATAATCCAATTAATAATAAACAAATGTATACTTTTAGATCATTTTATTCATTTGTATGTTGTGTTAATCCTATATATGCTGGTGTTGATGTATAATTAATTCAAATATCATGACAAGGAGAGTTTGAAGGTGATCCGTGACTAAATCTGAAGTTAATTCCCACCTTGTTTTAACCAGTCAACAGGCCTCCTGAGGTGTGTGTATATTAACCTACACCTGAAATACACAGCATCATAAAATATGTATGCACTTAAACTTTTATATGAAATAACAGGGTATCCACGGGGTCTTAAAAAGTCTAAAATTTGAAAATCTAAATTTTAGGCCTTAAAATGTCTTAAATTTGTTGAATTATTGTGTTCAAGTCTTAAATAATTTTAGACAGGTCTTAAATTTTCTTATGCCCACCATGGACGAGCATTTCACTCGCATTTGCCCCTAAAAAAAAATACATGTGTGAACCAGGAAAATCACAAAAAGAAAGAGCACAACCTGCGATTGGTCAAAAACTACAAATCCCACAATTCTCTGGCCTCAACAATAACAGTAGTTAGTGTAAGTAAGGGAGAGTGGAGCTGTCGGTGAAAAGAGGAAACAACGCCACGTCTGGTCCTGTTCTATGTTGTTCGTTCACACCGTCACCGTTTATTCGTTACGTCCGCGGTGTAAAAGGCCGTGACGCAAAGACGCGATTAGGCGCGAGACGCGATTAGGCGCGAGACGCGGTATTCGCGACTCTTTTTTTTTGCGACGCAATACACGCGATTCTTTTTGTGCGACGGGACCATCGCGTCTTCGTCTATTTCATCGTGTTTGGTGGGAAGACCCACAAGGGGCTTCCCACCAAACACGAGGAACGCTTTTTTTTTCGCTCGAGTTGTGACGCGCGACCAAACGCGAGATACGCGGTTTATCGCTCTTTTTGACTCGTGTCAAAAAAAAATTCACGAGCCCGCCAACAACTTTTTTTTTTTTTCAAAGCAGGTTCAACTGGACTTAGTTATTTGTCTAGGAAGACGTTTCACCTTCATCCAAGAGGCTTCATCAGTTCATGTAGCATCTGACCAGGCTGGGACTGGTCCAACTAACTGGTCTGGAGACTCAGTATAAGTCCAGTTGCTTTCGATTTAACCTCCTTTGAAATACTATGACCTGGACAAATGAGAATATGCACCGGCCTACAACAACATTTCTGCTCTCATCAACCATGGTTGAGGTCACAACGCTGCTCTGTAGCTGCTCTGGAAGTCCGAGACACTGAGGCCAAACGCCGCCGTCGCTTCTGATCCATGTCGGCGAGTTCCGGGCTGATGAGCTACAGAGACTTTAGAGTCAAAGGAGCAGTGCGTCGCTGTGTCGGACTGTTTGGATTTAATGAAGAAGCTGCACAGAGTCAGGTGAGCAGAAGCTGCCCCCCCCCCCCCCCCCTCACCGTGGAGCCGCTGCTGTCTCACAGCCGCCACCGACCCCTAGAATAAAACACCACCGACCCCTAGCGTGACGCACAGTGTTATGAGACACATTATGCATCCCAACTGTCTTTTTTTTTTAGAGGATTTTTTTTTTTTTTACCAAGAATGCGCCCAAAAAAAAAATCATGATCCAGGGGCCAAAATTCGAAACAAATATTTTTTTAAAATCATAATTCTCATAATTCTCCTTATGTCGGTTTAATGTAAACAGATTGAGCTGATACGCGAGAGTAATGTGACAGCGGGGCAGTGCTGCAGCTGCTGTGCTGTGATGGACCTGATCAGACTGGTGGTGGTCCACAGTGAATCAGTCCCAGATCCTCCACCGTCAGCAGATCCCCCGAAAGCCCCCGCAAATAATACATCGACAAGAAGTTAAGTGGCAAGTTGCACCTTTTCGTCGGCTTATTATTTGCGGATTTTTTTTTTATAGCCTATATAACGTCACTGCAACATGCGGCTCTCAGTGCTTGTCGGTGTTGTGTCTATAAATTGTGAAATAACTTTTCCTCAATAGAAATATGAGACGTGGTCGATATGTTTCATTCATCCATGTTTTGGCAGACAATACAAATAACCAATGATAATGAGATTTCCACCGCGTCGAACCAATCATGTGGCTGGAATAGAGCCAGTCAACAGTAACATGTGCATTTGTTTGGGTTGCTGCAGATGTGCACATCAGCTGACACCGCCAGAGAGAGACACATAACAGCCGCTTCAAGGAGACTAGCGGACTTTTTTTTTTTTTTAATAGCCTCTTCATTCATCTTGGGCGGGGGGCGGTGCGCCGTCTTATAATGTTACAGAAAACCCTGCATTATGTTTTTTACAACTCGTGTTCCTACACTATAGAGACAACTTGCTGTTGGCTCTATATTTCAAGAAACTTGTTTTCTGTTTAAAAGGCACAATTCACCCATCTTTTAACCGGGTAGTTACGTCTCCAGTCTGTCGAGCGGGCGAGCGCACAGCTGATGTGCTTCCATTCCCACAGACGCACGGATTCAGTGTGGACAGAGAGCGTCAGATGTGACGCGATTGTCGGACGCTCGTTCGCGTCGCATCCAGTTAGGACACGGTGTGAGCAGCCACATCCACTGCGCTCTGGATCAGCTGATCGGTGCTCAGGTGACGTTAGATCTTCACTTTTTTAAACTCATACAAAGTGCAGCCAAACAGCAGGCTGAAGAGAGAGGACCAGCAGCAGCAGCAGCTCTGACAGCTCCTCTGTGGCGCTGCAGACAGGCTGCAGGTGAGCTGGCCTGAGAGCAGAGTGCCGTCTCTTTTTTTTCTTTTTTTTTTAGCAGCCTTTGTTACAGATAGGCTACATGTCCATGTGCATGTGCATGAGAACTGATTTTGAATCGAAGAGACACCCAAATATTCACATCCTTCAGTCCAGGCTTTTGAAAAGAGAGTAGCCTATAAAATCAGCTTCATGTAGCAGTTAACTTTAAAATGGTTCGAATATATTGCTGCTGAATAAATCTGAAACATGTGATGTGCATTTTTTGGGGGGAAATATGGCTTCTGATATAATAGTCTGTAGACATCATCATCATTCAACGTTTTCACATGGTCTGGTGTTAATAAAGCAAACTAAAAATCGCAAAAAGAAAATCAAGAATCGGTTGAATCGAAAATCGATTTTGAATCGAATCGTGACCCTAAAAGTCGGAATCGAATCGTGAGCCACCCAAAGATTCACATCCCTAGTACAGAGACCTGCCACAGTGTCATGGTGCATTAATATAAACTTCAACCTCAGAGCTGTCAGTCCTCAGACTGTCCTGACTGTCCCTGAACATCACACAGGGATGCAAACAGCGCGCCGAAAAGCGAAACTCGCTTTTTTCATGACCAATTGACCCTTCGCCAACTCCTCCCACAAACGGCTATTGTCCAATCCTACGTTAGCAACCGTAACTATAGGCCTGGCAAGCTTTCCGCAGTGAGTCATTACGTTTGCTTTTGTGGACACATTTTGAGACTAGGACGAAAAACATTTGTTTGTAGAGAAGGATGTTGTTGCTGCTGCTGCTACTACGGCGGCGGCGGCGGCGGCAGAAGCAATATAGAGATGTTCAGATATGAGCGGACTTTTTTTTTCGACTTGAGCAAGTGTAGATATGGGGAAAACCATATGTCCACCTCCGAAATGACAGCTGTACTTTTAGGGCTTTTACCTGGGCTTTTAGGCGAGGGATCCTCCAGGCAGGGACTGCTTTCACTGACTGATACAGCGGTGGGAGAAAACAAAACAGCAGCGAAAACTGTATGTGGTTCACAATCGCCCAAAAACTTAGGAGTTTGACAACGTTTCATGACCAGTGAGATGACCTAAGTCTTGGTGGGTTGATAGACGGTAAAATTACCGGCCCTTACTGCTGCTCTGTACATTGTCCAGTCGTGTCGTTGAACAGATGTTTTATCCTCCTGCGCGAGTCACGTCACTGAAAACTCTGAATGATCTTTGTGATTTCTTCTCTCTATTATCTCAGAACAGTTTATCCAGAAATTTGCTGATATTTCCTTTGAAATCGATACCAAATACTGCCAGGAGCATGGCTGGGAGTGAAAGCTTGCCCGGCGTAGCAACAGTAACCAAGGGGGCGGGGCTTACGCGAAGGGTCAATTAGGTGACTTGTGTGAATCGTTCAGATCCGAAGAGTTTTTGTTTTGAGGGGGGGGGGGTCTCAGCGTCTCAGCTGGGGTCAGTAAAATGTTTTTCTAACAGGCTGACAGTGACAATCACGTGAGGCGAACTCATTCATGGTCTCTGATTATACTGATAACAGCCGACCTCCAATGTAGACGCGCGACATGCACGCACGTTACCCAAAGCGGTGACGCCGTTTTTTTCCCCCCGTGCACGTCCGCGGCGCACAGCTCCACGGACGTGCACGGTTCCCTACGTTGCTGTGTCAGGCAGGTGTTTCCATGGAGCTCTGCCCCGTTTCAGAGGTGAAGGAAGCCCTAAGTAGAAAGACGTCGCCTCCGCGATGTAGAATGTGTTCAATTAAAGTGAAACTAACACATTATATAGGCCTATATGTCCATTACACACCGAATGGGATGTTAAATCCCATGTCTTTATTTATTCAGTTTATTTTAATAGTAATAATTATGACTAACATTCAGTGAAGACCTAAAAATCAGTATCTCCAAAATTGAAATATTGCAATGGTTTTTATTTTTTTAAAGCATTTTTAATATAGAAATGTTGGCCTTCTGAAAACTGTCCATCTATATGCACTCAATACTTGGTTGGGGTTGAACTACTGGAAATTGACTTTTCTGTGATATTGTTAATGGTGAGCCCCCCCCCCCCCCCCCCCCCGCCAGACAATACCTCTCTTTTTTGGTCCTGACCCGTTTGCATCCCTGTGTGTGTGTGTGTGTGTGTGTGTGTGTGTGTGTGTGTGTGTGTGTAGTTGTTGTACACAGGAGACTTCTCCCGTCAGGAGGACAGACACTTGATGGCGGCGGAGATCCCCAGCGTCAAACCAGACATCCTCATCACCGTGAGTGGAGCCGTTCAACCTGTTCAATCTTTATTTAAACACAGAGCACAGACACTTAACATTGAACCTGTGTGTGTTTGTGTGTGTGTGTGTGTGTCTGTTGTGTGTGTGTGTGTGTGTGTGTGTGTCAGGAGTCGACCTACGGGACTCACATCCACGAGAAGCGGGAGGAGCGAGAGGCTCGGTTCTGCAACACGGTCCACGACATCGTCAACAGAGAAGGTCGATGTCTGATCCCCGTGTTCGCTCTGGGCCGAGCGCAGGAGCTGCTGCTCATCCTCGGTGAGACCACGGCAACAGCGACGCCATGACGACACACGGCGACCTAAGAGTGGCGCTTTCCCTTCAGCTGAGGGAAAAATAAATTCAGGCTTCAAGTTTTATTTACAAGATTAAACTAAGGGACGTGTTTCTGTCTATGGATCACACAGAAACATTTTCATTCACCATACACACTCGTTAAAGCCCCAGTGTGTAACTTATTTGGCTTTTTAGTAGCAAAAATCAAATATTGCTTTCATAAATACGTATTTCACTGAAGTCGAATCACACCCGCATACAAATGAAAGCTTTCTGGTACCTTAGAATGAGTTGTTACAAGTCGTTACAAACACATAAGTGGGCGACGCACCGAACCGAGGCGGCCATGTTGCATCGTGACCGTAGGTAACCACGGAAACTCAGCGGAGCTGTCGGCTCGGCCTGTTAAAACTGTCACCACTGTGCAGGGCCGTTGCTAGGAATTCTGGGCCCCCTTAAAGAATACTAAAGTGGGCCCCTCCCCCTAACTTTTCCAGTTTTATTTCTTAGACTACGTATGTATTATCATTTTTTATTCAGCCTAGTAGCCTACCTTGTTTTGATGCTAATGCAACATTACACTGCAAAAACCCAAGTATCTTACCAAGAATATTTGTCTTATTTCTAGTCAAAATGTAATTTCTAGTCAAAACAAATATCATTATACCTAAAATAAGACTCAGAATATTAAAAGTAGCTTGTTTTTAGACACTTTTTACTTCTTTCAAGCATATTTTCACTTGGAATAAGTAGAAAAAATATAATAGTGGAACAAGTTTTTCTTCCTTATTACAAGCACAAAAAACTTGCTTTCACTGGCAGATTTTTCTACTTATTTCAAGTGAAAATTAGTTTGAAACAAGTGAAAATTATCTAAAAACAAGTTAATTTTTAGGTTATGAGTCTTATTTTAAGTGGAAAGAGATTAGCTTTGACTAGAAATGAGACATTTGGACAAGAAATAAGACAAATATTCTTGGAAAGATGTTGAGTTTTCACAGTGTACTATGAGTATTAGTCAGGGTCTTACACAGAATAAATCAGTCATACAAAGATTAGACTACTGGGGTTTTTTATGGGCCCCACTGGGCGCTGGGCCCCTAGAGTTATCATCACCTTTCTCCCCTATACAACGGCCCTGCCACTGTGTAGTGTGAGGAAGGACGGAGGCACTGGTGTTGCATTCAGGTGCAGTCAGGCAGACGGCCGTCGGCAAACCAACCGGATGTCATTTTACTCGACGAGAGAAAGCCGGTAAAACGTGGGTCGGGTAAACAATACGACGTCACCATGACAACATATTGTCACGCCTGTATTGTTTTGCCTCGTGCTGGCGGACCACTTGTTTACATAGACGCTTGTTTATCCTGTTACATGCAGCGTCTGTTGTCTGTCTGACATCTGCCCGATTTCACGTGAATGCAACATAAAGAATACGTTCAGATATGCAACCGCACCGCTAGATGGGGGGAATTCCTACATACTATACCTTTAAAGAGGAACTATGCAAGATTTTTACCTTAAAGGGATAGTTCAACATTTTGGCAAATTGGTCCATTGCCATAATCGCTATAGTCATAGCAGTAGGTTCGTTAACTTTATTTGTGTGTGTGTGTGTGTGTGTGTGTGTGGACCAGACGAGTACTGGCAGAACCAGCCGGAGCTCCACGACATCCCGATCTTCTACGCTTCATCTCTGGCCAGGAAGTGCATGGCCGTGTACCAGACCTACATCAACGCCATGAACGACAAGATCCGCAAGGCCATCAACATCAACAACCCCTTCGTCTTCAAGCACATCAGCAACCTGAAGGTTTGTTTGGTTTTTGTTTTTACTTTTACTTTTCTGTCCTGTTTTATTGTGTCGTCAGGTTTGTTCTGTCCTTTGTTTTCTGTTTTGTCTGTTTTGGTCAGTGTATTGTCAGTGTATACATTGTGTATGCTCAGGGTTGCAAAGGGGCGGAAAATTTCCAGTTTTTTATTCCAAATTGGAAATGGGAATTATGGGAAATTATGGGAATTTATGGGGATTAACTGGAAATTTGGGGTAATTTAAACAAACTGTATCATATCCAAACATAAATGTAAATATTTTGTTTCGTCATAAGCAGACATCCATGCAAAATAACAATACAATTTAAAAAAACATGACATTTCAACAGATTTATTTGTGAGTAGAACTTTATCAAGTTTTAATTCTTGTATGAACAATCAGCTATTTTACTGAACAACAAAAACATGAATGTTGAGTAAAATATTACTAATTGCTTATTAAGGGCCAACCTTCAATTTTGTAAATTTCGGATTTATTCCCGTTTATTCCCATAGAAAGTTTCCGATATTACCCGATACCCGATATTTTGCAACCCTATGTATGCTATTGCCTGTTTCCATTGTCTTTGTCGTTTGTTTTCTGACGTGTGTGTGTGTGTGTGTGTGTGTGTGTGTGTGTGTCAGAGCATGGACCACTTCGACGACATCGGGCCCAGCGTGGTGATGGCGTCGCCCGGCATGATGCAGAGCGGTTTGTCCCGGGAGCTGTTTGAGAGCTGGTGCACGGACAAGAGGAACGGCGTCATCATCGCCGGCTACTGCGTGGAGGGGACGCTCGCCAAGGTGGGAATCGAACCTGCGACACCTCTGGTCCCTTCTGCAGTTTTTTTTTTTGTTTATTATCACAGGAAGTGAAACGTTTCCTCCACTGGTTTTAGAAATGTCAGGTCTGTGCTCACTTTTGGAGACAAGTTAAGAACAACAGAGAGTGAGAGAGTGAAATAAAATAAACAATCACAGCAATAAATAAAAATAGACAATAACAGCTGTAAAATTAGTTTGTCTGCCCCAAATGCATCTTTCTTTATTCATAACTTCTCCTTTAATCGGTATCTTATAGTTTGGTGATAATAACTGCAATGGCAAGAACAACAACACAAATAACTCTGACTGAGAACAGTGTAATTGCTGAAACAAAATCTTTTACAGTGTGTGTATCTGAATAAAAACCAGAAATAAGACTCTTATTTAAATTATATTATTGATCGGCATCAATAGATATTCCCAGTATTGGATCAGTCCGGTCAGTTTTATTGATAATGTTGAGTTTAATGTGGCTACGTAACAAGAATCTGAATCTGTGACAGACGCCTGTGTTAACGACGTAGGACCGATCAGAAGAGTGTGTCGTGTTGCGTTCAAGTGCTGCTGGGATTTAATGAACTTTTAATAATATATTTATATTATTTTAAATGATTAAACTTTTCACACAGGTTATTTAATGTACTGTGTGTGTGTGTGTGTGTGTGTGTGTGTGTGTGTGTGTGTGTGTGTGTGTGTGTGTGTGTGTGTGTGTGTGTGTGTGTGTGTTGCAGCACATCATGACGGAGCCTGATGAGATCGCCACCATGTCGGGACAGAAGCTTCCTCTCAAGATGTCGGTCGACTACATCTCCTTCTCCGCTCACACCGACTACCAGCAGACCAGCGAGTTCATCCGGGCGCTCAAACCGCCGCACGTGGTAAAAACAACACACACACACAGACACACACACTATTTAAATCCACACTATTTAATTAAATCCACAAAGCGATGTTCCTGGATCCTTTGGGTTTATTGCGACACACTAACAGGCAAAAACACTGTTTTTTCATGCACTGATCAATTTTGAGATTTTGGTGCTATTTTTCTCTCAGAAAAGTGGAAAGAAATGGTAGAAAATCCACATTAAGGTTTTATATTTTACTTCATTTTGTCTCTTTCATCAGTAGATTTCTCCTAAATTCACCAAAAGTTATGTCAGGTATCACTGTAAAGCTCCCTCTCTCTCCTGAACAATTATGTGGATCCAAAAATTGTCGTTTCCTCCGTATCTGCGACCAATCGTAAAAGTGTGATTCACATTAATGATCTATGGAATTTTACAGTACAAATCTTTAAAGGCCGTTTTCTCAAAATGAGTTTTTCCTCAGACTCTGGACCCGAAATCTCCACTTCAGCAGCACTTACAGACACCAAACCTTCCAGTTTTATTCCTGTCTATATTCTGAAGGTTTTTACAGAGGGGATTGTTGATATGTCATCCACAGCCTGATTTATACAACATTTTACTCCTAAAAACATGGCGATATTTGAATTTTTAGGGCTGGTGAGAGTATTTTCTCATTTACAGAGTGATAAAAAGAGATATCCAAAATCCTCCTCTGTAAAAACTTCTGACTCTAATATGTCAACAAATTAAAACAAGAATTTTGAAAGTAGCTTTATCCATTGTTCAGATTTCGGTTCTGGAAATGTCTGCAAATTAGCGCATATTTCATTAGATATTGCCTCATTTACATATTTAAACATAAAACTTGACAAAACTTGTAATACAAAAAATATTTGTCTTAATGTGAGTGATAAACTTGGGAAGTTTCATGGTGATATCTGTTGGTTTAAATTTCTACCCTATTCACCTGTAGTGTCCCTCCTTAATGCAGTTGGTTTGTGTGTGTGTTTGTGTCCGTATGTGTGTGTGTGTATGTGTGTGTGTGTGCGTGTGTCCGTATGTGTGTGTCCGTGTGTGTGTGTGTGTGTGTGTGTGCGTGTGCAGATCCTGGTGCACGGCGAGCAGAACGAGATGGCCCGGCTGAAGGCGGCTCTGATCCGAGAGTACGAAGACAACGACGAGGTTCACATCGAAGTCCACAACCCGCGAAACACTGAAGCCGTGACGCTGAACTTCAGAGGAGAGAAACTGGCCAAGGTGTGTGTGTGTCTGTGTGTCTGTGTGTTGTGCAGTGTTGTGCTAGTTATTGGAAAATAGTAACTAGTTACAGTTACTAGTTACTTCATTAAAAAAGTAACTCAGTTAGTAACTCAGTTACTTTAACCAAAAAGTAATGCGTTACTGAGAAAGTAACTTTTTCGTTACTTTAAAACGTTTTTTTTCCCCAATGCTCCCATTAAATAAAGGTTGATTGAATTCCCCTCTAACCTCATTTCAGTTCTGTACTGATGCTGATGAAAAAACGTTTTTTATCTTTAAAATTTTATCATCATCATCATGCTGCATGATGTCAGCATGTAGCCTACAGCAGCATGACAGAACTGCAAACATCTTGAGGATACTACTTTGACCGAGTTACGTTCAAGAACCCGATTTAATCACGGAAAGTACTAAATTCACTCCAGCGGTAATTTCTTTCGATCGATCAGCTGTGTTTACCCAGAGCGATCAGCTGTGTTTACCGTTTCAGGCGTCCGTCTGTCGGACTCTAACCGCTGCTGCTCGGTGGAGTGGCTGCTTGTGTCTCGCTGTGACTCTGGAGCTGTGTCCCGGTTCAGGGGCTGCAGCCTGAACTGACACACAGCTTCGGTCTCGGATGCTACGTTAGCTACGTTACCTTAGCTCGCCGTCATGCCCTGACCTGACCTGCCCAGTCCTCTTCATGGAGCGTGTTAGATTACGTGTGGGACGCTAGAGGGCGGCCACCAAGCGCTGTTTTTCACAGTGTTGCAGTGTGCTCTGTCTTTCTTTCAATTCAATGAAACTTTATTGATCGCTACAATGTAATGGGAAGTGTGTGCCGCTGTAAAACCTCACCAAAGGAACGGAAAGGAACGGAGTAACGCAGCGTCTGGTAACGATAACGGAGTTACTGATTTAAAAAAACAACGCGTTACGTTATTAGTTACTGAAAAAAGTAACGGCGTTACGTAACGGCGTTACTAATAACGCGTTACTACCCAACACTGGTGTTGTGTGTGTGTGTGTTGTTGTATTGGTGTGGGCCGTGTTGTTAACTCCCAGCATGCTTTGCTCCGCTGTGCTGTGCTGCAGGTGATGGGCGTGCTGGCGGATGAGAAGTGCTCTCAGGGTCAGAGAGTCTCCGGGATCCTGGTGAAGAGAAACTTCAGTTACCACATCCTGACGCCGTCCGACCTCTCCAGTCAGTCTGCGTGTGTGTGTGTGTGTGTGTGTGTGTGTGTGTGTGTGTGTGTGTATTGTCAAACACTTATTATAATTGATGAATGTTTAATGTTTTTGATCCGTCAACAAATGTTTCAAGCTGCTTCTGTCACAGAAACTAAACCTCAACATCTGGACTGATTGGTTGGTTGGTTGGTTGGTTGATAGAAAGAAAGAAAGAAAGAAAGAAAGAAAGAAAGAAAGAAAGAAAGAAAGAAAGAAAGAGTGAAGGAAATAAAGAAAGAGTGAAGGAAAGAAAGAAAAAGAGAGAAAGAGGTGGAAAGAAAGACAATGAAAGATTGAAAGAAAATGCAAGAAAGGAAGACCAAGAAAATAATAATCAGAAGGAAAGAAACGAAGAAAAAAGAAAGAGGGAAGATAAAGAAAGAGAGAAAGAAAAGAAACAGGAAAAAAAGGAAGATCAAGAAAGAAATAATCAAAAGGAAAGAAAATAGAGAGAAAGAAAAGAAACAAAAAGGGCAAAGAAAGAAAAAGATAGTAGGAAGAAAAAAGAAAGAAGAAATACTTAAGAAAAAAAGAGGGAAGGAAATGAAGAAAAAGAGAGAAAGAGGAGGAAAGAAAGACAATGAAAGATTGAAAGAAAACACAAGAAAGAAATAATCAGAAGGAAAGAAACAAAGAAAAAAGAGAGAAAGAAAAGAAACAAAAAAGGCAAAGAAAGAAAAAGATAGTAGGAAGAAAAAAGACGAGCAGAAAGAGAGAAGAAATACTTAGAAATACAGAAGAGAGAGAAGTGACAAAAAAGTAAAGAAAAAGAAAGACAGAGTGAAGAAAAGGATGAAGACAGAAAGAGAAGTAGAGACATGAACGATGGAGTGACTAACAGAGTTGACTCCTCTCCTCCTCTTCCTCTTCCTCCTCCTCCTCCTCCTCCTCCTCCTCCTCCTCTTCCTCCTCCTCTTCCACCCCCCTGCTCCTCCTCCCCCTCTCTTCTTCCTCTCTCCTCCTCCTCCTCCTCTCCTTCCTCCCTCCTCTTCCTCCTCCCCCTTCCTCCTCCTCCCCCTCTCCTCCTCCTCCTCCTCCTCCTCCTCCCCCTCTTCCTCTCCTCCTCCTCTTCCTCTCCTCCTCCTCTCCCCCTCCTCCTCCTCTTCCTCCTCCTCCTCCTCTTCCTCCTCCTCTTCCACCCCCCTGCTCCTCCTCCCCCTCTCTTCTTCCTCCCTCCTCCTCCTCCCCTTCCTCTTCCTCCTCCTCCTCCTCTTCCTCCTCCTCTTCCTCCCCCTCTCTTCTTCCTCCCTTCTCCTCCCTCTCTTCCTCCTCCTCCTCTCCTTCCTCCCCCTTCCTCTTCCTCCTCCTCCCCCTTCCTCCTCCTCCTCCTCCCCCTCTTCCTCTCCTCCTCCTCTCCTCCTCCTCCTCCCTCCTCTTCCTCCTCCTCCTCTCCTCCTCCTCCCCCTCTCTTCTTCCTCCCTCCTCCTCCTCCTCTTCCTCCTCCTCCTCCTCTTCCTCCCTCCTCCTCCTCTCCTCCTCTTCCTCCTCCTCCCCCTTCCTCCCCCTTCCTCTTCCTCCCTCCTCCTCTCCTCCTCCTCCTCCTCCTCCCTCCTCCTCCCCCTCTCTCCTCCTCCTCCTCCTCCTCCTCCTCCTCCTCCTCCTCCTCCTCTCCTCCTCCTCTCCTCCTCCTCCTCCTCCTCCTCCTCCTCCTCTCCTCCTCCTCCTCCTCCTCCTCCTCCTCCTCTCCTCCTCCTCTCCTCCTCTCCTCCTCCTCCTCCTCCTCCCCCTTCCTCCTCCTCCTCTTCCTCCTCCCCCTTCCTCCTCCTCCTCTTCCTCCTCCTCCCCCTTCCTCCCCCTTCCTCTTCCTCCCTCCTCCTCTCCTCCTCCTCCTCCTCCTCCCTCCTCCTCCCCCTCTCTTCCTCCTCCTCCTCTCCTCCTCCTCCTCCTCCTCCTCCTCCTCCTCCTCTCCTCCTCCTCTCCTCCTCCTCCTCCTCCTCCTCCTCCCCCTTCCTCCTCCTCCTCTTCCTCCTCCCCCTTCCTCCTCCTCCTCTTCCTCCTCCTCCCCCTTCCTCCCCCTTCCTCTTCCTCCCTCCTCCTCTCCTCCTCCTCCTCCTCCTCCCTCCTCCTCCCCCTCTCTTCCTCCTCCTCCTCTCCTCCTCCTCCTCCTCCTCCTCCTCTCCTCCTCTCCTCCTCTCCTCCTCCTCCTCCTCTCCTCCTCCTCCTCCTCCTCCCCCTTCCTCCTCCTCCTCTTCCTCCTCCTCCTCTCCTCCTCCTCCTCCTCTCCTCCTCTCCTCCTCCTCCTCCTCCTCCTCTCCTCCTCCTCCTCCTCCTCCCCCTTCCTCTTCCTCCCTCCTCCTCTCCTCCTCCTCCTCCTCCTCCCTCCTCCTCCCCCTCTCTTCCTCCTCCTCCTCTCCTCCTCCTCCTCCTCCTCCTCCTCTCCTCCTCTCCTCCTCCTCCTCCTCCTCCTCTCCTCCTCCTCCTCCTCCTCCTCCTCTCCTCCTCCTCTCCTCCTCCTCCTCCTCCTCCCCCTTCCTCCTCCTCCTCTTCCTCCTCCTCCTCTCCTTCTCCTCCTCTTCCTCCTCCTCCTCAGACTACACCGACCTCGCCATGGGAACGGTGAAGCAGACTCAGGCGATCCCGTTCACTGGACCGATCTCTCTGCTCGTCACGCAGCTGCGCAGCCTCGCGGGTGAGTTGGCTCCGCCCCCTTCGTCCTCTAACTCCTCCTCCTCCTCTTCCTCCTCTTCCTTCTCCTCCTCTTCTTCCTCCTCCTCCTCCTCCTCTTCTTCCTCCTCCTCCTCCTCCTCTTCCTCCTCTTCCTTCTCCTCCTCTTCTTCCTCCTCCTCCTCCTCTTCCTCCTCTTCCTTCTCCTCCTCTTCTTCCTCCTCCTCCTCCTCCTGCAGTAGCATAGATATACATTATACAGTTGTGTTCAAAATAATAGCAGTCCGACATCACTTGCAAGATAAATCACTGATTTTGTTAGAATTTCAACTTTTTTCTTTTCAACTTTTTCTAGAAGGTTTAGTAAAGGTATAGAAAACCAACAGACCCAACAGGCATGACGTGCATGCTGCTGATTCTGTGAAACTGAATCATTTACTGAAAGGTGTTCAAGAAAATAGCAGTGCCAGGTTCAATTATTGAAGTCATTGATTATGTGAAAAAAACTAGGTGTTAAACAGGTGGCCCTTATTCAAGGATCAAGGCAACTGACGCTGCATATGCTGGCTGTGCATTTGTCCTTGAAAAACAGAGTAAAATGGGTTGTTCAAGACACTGTTCAGAAGAAGAGCATTCTTTGATTAAGAAATTAATAAAAGAGGGGAAAACCTATAAAGAAGTGCAGAAAATGATAGGCTGTTCAGCTAAAATGATATCAAAGGCTCTAAAATGGCAGCCAAAACCAGAAAGGCGAGGAAGAAAAAGAAAAACGACTGTTCGAAGGGATCGGAGAATAACCAAAATGGCAAAGGCTCAGCCAATGATCAGCTCCAGGAGGATCAAAGAAGATCTAAGATTGCCTGTGAGTACTGTAACAATCAGACGACGTCTATGTGAAGCCAAGCTACCACCAAGAAGAAGCCCCCGCAAAGTCCCATTGTTAAAAAAAATACATGTAATGAAGCGGTTACAATTTGCCAAATAACACATTGACTGGCCTAAAAAGAAATGGCGTAATATTTTGTGGACTGATGAGAGTAAGATTGTTCTTTTTGGGTCCAAGGGCCACAGACAGTTTGTCAGACGTCCTGCAAACACTGAATTCGAGCCACAGTACACAGTGAAGACGGTGAAGCATGGTGGTGCAAGCATCATGATATGGGGATGTTTCTCGTGCTATGGTGTTGGTCCTATTTATCGCATACCAGGGATCATGGATCAGTTTGAGTACACCAGAATACTGGAAGAAGTCATGTTGCCGTATACTGAAGAGGAAATGACCCCAAACAAGACAATGACCCCAAACACACCAGCAAGCGTGTAAAGAAAGATGTCAACACTGCTATTTTTTTGAACATTATATTTCTTGACTTTCTGTAAAATATTATCAAATTAAATTACTTTTTCCAATTTTCTTGGTTTGAAATAGAATGTGCAGTGTCCCCAATGCAGTTGTGTTCCTCAAAATACAATTTATTTGAAGAATTTTGAGGTTTACTCACCTTTTTATAGACACTGCTATTATTATGAACATAACTGTATATACTGACTGGATGCCGCGTTCTGCTTCTCAGCGTATGTCAATAGCGCCGCCATCTTGGTCCGGGGTTTCTGACCATAGACATAATATACGTCTGACCAGCAGTCAGACCGGTCAGACCCTTGTAGAACACATTTCAGTGTATTTATGCATGTGGGTGTGTGTCTGAGTATGTAAGTGTATGTTTAATACATAAAAAAGATTTTTCGTTGTTGTTGTATCATAAATATATGTCTGACATTTATAATAAACCAAACGGCTTGAAAATCGGTTGAATATTCAGTGAGTTATGGCGATTTTAATGGTTGATAGACGTCTGCCTCTGTTGACTAGTGCAGTAAGTAGACACGGCTTCCCCCTGACCAAGATGGCCGCCGCGTTGACGCATTCCACTCAATAGAGTTGCCTAGGAACGCGGCATCTAGTCAGTATATATATATATCTATGCTGCAGTAGAAGCTGTAACTTCCTGTTTCCTCTGTGTGTGTGTGTGTGTGTGTGTGTGTGTGTGTGTGTGTGTGTGTGTGTGTGTGTGTGTGTGTGTGTGTGTGTGTGTGTGTGTGTGTGTTTCAGGCGACGTGGAGCAGGTCGAGGGGACGGAGAAAATCACGGTGAAGATCTTTAAGAGCATCACGCTGGTTCACGAGGCCGGGATGGTCGTACTGGAGGTCGGACACTCGAACGCAACACGACACTTTTTACACTCATCATCCACCACATGTCGCCTGAAGTGGCTAAAACTCACCTGTTTATCAAAACTTTATTAACTCTGAGCACACGAACACGTCTGTTTTTTATTTAACCCTTAAATGGGCAAGCATATATAAAAATTTTGGAAAAATAAAAAAATGTTATTTTCTAATGTTTCTGGGGTAGAATAACACAATTTTATGATTTTTTTCAAAATATGACCTTTATTTTTCATTTTAGAGTTTGTATCTCCCAAGATACATTGCCCGTTTAGGGTATAAATTGGCCATTTACCAATTTATCAAATATTTCATTTATGAACTTTTAAAACATATTATAAGCAATTAATTAGCCAGTCTCTGTGGCTCTGTGTGTGTGCAAGTGTATGTGTGGAGGATAGGACCACTTGGTGCGGGATTCAAACCAGGGTCGCCTGCAATTAGGACTATAGCCTCAACACTGAGCTAAACACCGCTCAACAACACATCATGTTTTGTTGCAGACAGATGCTGTATCTATCACTGGATCTTTTACATAAGAATTCACTCTACTACTCTAATCATGACCTGAACATCCTCACTCTTTTACTGTCGTTCGCTCCCTTTTCTAATTATTTGTTGCCTGTCTTGATCAATAGATGGTGGTATTCTAGTAATATTCCATTTTCAACCTTTAACACCTTTATATTATTGATTATCTGTAGAGTTTAGGCTTCCAAACATAAGTATATCTGAGAGTGATTATGCCAGTTTATATACCCCTGTCTGGACAACGTATCCCCCAGGATACAGACATTCAATGCCTGTTTATCAAAGTTGTGTTAATGGTATTCATTATTTTTCAACAAGAATACATAAAATTATCCTTAAAGAGCAATCATTTCAATAACAAATCCCCCCATAATGTAATTAACAAGAAAAACCAAAACACTTTACTTATGCCTAGTGTCTCTGTCCACGTAGTTGGCCATTTTGGAGTTTGACATAAAAGTATCAATTTAGTTTTGAATGCTGCCATAAAGTCACATGACCTGGGTACTTGACCCATCCCCCCTTAAGACTTCCTCATGATATTAAGTTCAGATACTTAATGCCCCTCCCCCCCACAGCCTGCCAAATGTCTGTATCCCCCAGGATACAGAAACTGTTAAAGGGTTAAACCAGTTTATAAACATTAAATATACAGTTTATGACATGATTATGTAGCTGCAGTCAGGTTTTTATTAAAGCTCAGTATTTGTTCTACATGTTTATTTCAAACTATTTCGTATATTTTATAATTTTATTTATGTTTTTAGACACAGATCTCACTCACACCTGGTTACAGATACATTATTAGCCAGTTATTACATGTTAATACATTGATTATACAGATATATACAATAATTATGCCTTCTTTTCCTTTTTCAAACACTACAAATATCTCAACACAAATAAACTCAAAGAGAAAAATGTAAAAAAAACAACAAAAAAACAACAGACAATTGAAGTAAAAAACTCTTGATGCAGCAATATAAATCAATAATAATAATAATAAAAATGTTCTCGTCTCAGTGGGTCGCCAATCCGCTCAACGACATGTACGCAGACGCCGTCACCACGGTGATCCTGGAGGTCCAGTCCAACCCCACCGCCCAGAAATGTCAGTGAACGCATCACGAGGGAATTTATTTTAATTTCACTGATGAACAGAAACTTTACAGACGCTTGTTTGTTTGTTTGTTTGTTTGTTTGTCTGTTTCAGTCCACGAGGGCAGGAAGGAAACGTTCGACATGGAGCTGTTCGTCGAGCGACTGGAGCTGATGCTGCAGTGAGTCTGAACGCCTGCAAAATGGTTTTAATGGTTAAAATATCGGACAAAACTGTAGAATCTGACACTTTTTAAGTTAAAATTAAACCTAATTGATCCAAATATAAGAGAATAAAACTTTTAAATGAAGGTAGAGATTAAATATTTTCTGTTTTCACCTGGTAAAATGTTTTTTTTTTCTGTTTCAGCGACATGTTCGGGGACGACTGCGTGAATTTCAAAGACAGTAAAAGCCTGAGTGTGACGGTGGACGGAGTCACGGCGTGCATCGACCCAGAGACCAGAGTGAGTCCAGCGTCTGACATCTATTCTATACACGAACATTAAAGGGATAGTTCAATATTTTGGCAAATTCGCCTACAGTATAGGGTTGTCACGATACCAGAATTTCAGTAGTCGATAATCAATATCTGTGAATTTCCACGATTCTCGATACTAATTCGATACCACGATTAAAAAAACAAAAACAAAACAGAACCCATGTACTTTTAAATTCACTACTTTATTGAAAACTGTTTCAACATCTTTTTGCACAGAATTTAATAGGGCTGCCCCCAAATAGTCGACCAAGCACTGGTTGACTAGAGCACTGGAAAAGAGAGTAACGACACCACCATTGACTCCCGTGGTAAGGGTTTTGCACCCCGAGTGGCAGGATATGGGTCTTGCAAAAGCGCCCAGAAAACTCATTCACTCCAATGTATGTGTGTTGCCTATGTGTTAATATTTATCTGTAAAGGGTCCTCAATGATGCTATTAACGTGGGTGATCTATAAATGTCCTTAAATTATTGAAAATACCACACTTGCTCATTCACCAACAATGCAGAGATGTCAGTTCTTGGGCGCTTTTGCAACACCCATATTCCGCCATCAGGAGGCGCTTCCATTGGACCAATGCGTGTCGTTACTCTCTTTTCCAGTGCTCTATGGTTGACCAAAAAAATCATTAGCCAACCAAAATTTCAATGGTCGATTGTTCGCAGGAAAAAAAAAAAAACATTTGGAGCCGTGTCTTGTTAAAATAATCAAAATCAATATGACTGAACTGTATATGAAAGGCTATAGGGCTTTTAATTTGAAGGGCCAGATACAGGAAGTCGTGACATGATTAGTCGACTAATGACGACTATTGGTCGACCAAGGGAATTATGGTGATAGGAGAATTTGCCAAAATGTTGAACTATCCCTTTAACGTCTGGTTCATCATAATGGTATTTACAGGGTTCCTACGCAAGTATGGAAAGTATGGGAAAGTATGGAATTTGATTTTATACATTTCCAGGTCTGGAAAAGTATGGAAAATGGAAATTATTGTATGGAAATGATCTGGCTTAATACTTAATGCTTATCTGGGTTTGGTCTGATCTGAAGTTATCTGGGTTAATTATTTTTGTATGTGCTACCTATAGCTACAATCTCCTGGAAATTATTTGGTAACATAATGGCATAGGGGAGAGTGGGGTAATTTGTGCCATGGGGCCTGGGTTAAGTTGTGCCAGTGGCAGTGCTGTCTGTGTATAGGAGAAACATGGCAGTGGGCACGGATTCGCTTGAAACTTAACATGTGTGATGAGGGACCGCCCCTGAACACATCTGCCCAGTCTGGTTGTGCTCGTAGCGCCACCTGGTGGATGAACAAAACATTGCGTTTCTTTGCGCCACAGCCCCCAGCGTGCCTCAGGCCTCCGCGACTGCATGGGGACAAGCGAGGGCCCGATCATCGCCGCTTCTGGCTTTAATTTTGTATTGAATGTCTTGCTTTTATATAGCATTATCATTTGTGAAATTAAAATGATCTGTTTTACTTCAATTATCAATGGCACAATTTACCCCAGTGTATTCTCTGTAATGGCACAACCAAGGGGGCAGTTGTCGGTCTGAGAAGTGAAGCTCACTTCCGCGTTCAAAAAGCTGCAATCCCCTCGGCTGTCGCTGGGGGCTGGCTCCAGAAGGGAGCAACTCCAATTGAGCCCCATGTTAAAATAGCCGATTTTACAGCTTTAAAAAACATATTTACAGCCTGGTACATTTCATTTTTTTGGTCTCAACCGATAGTTTCTACCCCCGCACACACTCTGAGGGGGGTGAATTTTTTTTAAACTCTACCGTTTTACTATTATTAGGTTTAAAGTTCTGGCCAATTAGGGCGCAGAACCGTTGAGTGACAGGTCCGGAGACCGCTGCTACGAGGCCAGTGGGCGGGCTCTCGGCCGGCCAACGGCCGCCCCGCTCCAAATATGGCAAGTAGAATCCAACATGGCGCGGCTCAAACCCCCGTAGTAGCGGCACAAAACAGACTCCCCCAAACCAATGGGTGACGTCACGGACGCTACGTCCATTCTTTTTACAGTCTATGGGCACAACTTACCCCGCACCGGGGGCAAGTTGTGCCAGATTTTTTTTTTTTTTTCTAAAGCTATATTTCTGAAACAGTTGATTTAAGATTCAAAGTGATTGTTCCCAGGGATGCACAACATCCTAAACTATATGTACATTTATAAAACGGAAAGGTGAAATCCCGCAATCTGATTGGTTGTTAACCGTGGTATATTGAGCATATACCACGGCTACTATTCTAAAACCTTATCACAGCGTAGGCTATCACTCCGCGTCAGGCACGTATGACTGGTATGAATGGAAGTTGTTGTCATGTATCCATGACAACGGACTGTTGCAGTCCGTAGCCAAACACAGCTGATGTTTTTACGATGTTAAAAAACGGACTAAAGTAGTTGAATTCACATGTTTGAGGTGAACTTTCACCTGCGGGGACGGTTAACAACGGTAGAGTGGACTGAGCAGTGACATTAACCTGAAAAAAAGCGGAGGAAAAGACGAGATGCAGAGCTAATTTGGAGCTAACGTCTGGAGAGGTGGGACTATTTTTTTCACAGTGAGGCTATTTTATTGGATAATATATTTCTGGTTGAATAAAACTACATGAAATTGATTGCGTATCCCTCTTTTATATTGCCTTTATTTGTAACCGTTTTATCCAACACTTTATTTTCCCATGATCCATTGCGTCACACCACAACGGAAGTCGGTTTTCAACCCCGTAGTAGCATTCTAGCGAGCGGCTAACTGGTAGCGTTAGCCACCGGTGTAGGCACCAAATGTGGGGGCTCCGGGCTGCCAAAACCGCCCTGACTAATCTGATGTTTTGTCAAGTCTACAAAACGAATTACCGAACAAACACCACCGCTTCTGTGTGCACGGCACGCCTCTGCAACTAGTCATGGCTATCGTAGCCGTTAGCTTTGCTGCTGCTGACGGCTAACAGCAGCAGCAAACATACATCAGGACTTCAGCTGTTAAAACCCTCCCGTTGTCGGACACAACATGAAACTACTCCAGTTAGCTCAGTCATGTTGGAACTAGGATATCCGCTGGAAAAAATATTTTTTTCATGGGCTGTTTATTGAGTTATTTAAGACACTGCTAACGGCTAACAGCTAACGTTAATCTAAAATGTAATGAATGGAGTGTCATGGCGACACCCAGCGTCGTTCTCCGGAAAGTGGTGGATAAAAGCAATATATCACTCCAGGCCGTGGTATATGCTCATTATACCACGGCTAAGGGGCGTTGTTCGGCCCGACGCGTGATATATTGCTTAAATATTAGTTGGGGGCATTATTATAATCCCCTTGCTTTAAAGGCAATTTAAGTAAAAATTGGCACTACTTACCCCGCTCTCCCCTACACATTCAGAATAATGAAAACAAATGATTAATTGCATGATTTGTTTATATAATGCACAACTATTTACTCAAATATCACAAATTATTTGAATTTTTTTACCGAGAAGTCTGGAAATTAGGGTCTGGAAAAAGTATGGAATTTGGAAATTTCAAATGTGTAGGAACCCTGGGTATAAATCAATACTCAATAATCAGCTGATAACACCATGATGACCTCTGACCTCTGACCCTCAGGCCGTGACCTGCGCGGACGACGACTCTCTGAGGGAGATGGTGGAAGTGGCCGTCCACCGTCTCTACGACGCCCTAAGCCCCGCCTTCACGCCACGCCCCCTCTGTGATGTCATCAGCAGCAGCAGCAGCGCGTTGCCGTCGGTGATGTAGCGGTGGAAGATGAACTGACGTTTCTCTGTCACACTCTCTTCAGTCCTCGTAGTATCGATCGATGGCCAATAATCGGTCGATAACGGACCGACGCAGATGTTCGTTCGTTCATTTCTTTGACTCGAGGACTTTTGAGTTTTTCCAGCTTCTTCGTTGGAAACTTGGTTCCAAAGGAATCGGCTTCAGGAGACGGACCACCAATACCTTTATTGATTGATTGTTTTTGTACTTGATTTGTCTATAAAACAAAAGTTTGAGTTCTTCACAAGGAAAATAAACATTTGTCCAGAGAGAGAGAGAGAGAGGGTCACTGAGTTTCTGTCCTCGAAGATAAAAAGTGAGTTAGATTTAATGTGAGTGAAACAACAATGACATCATCAATACTGCAGATAATTTATCAATCATCTTGTTTTCTATGAAACAAAATTAAGGTTAAAATCATCAAAAATGTTCGTATTGTTAAATAAAAGCAGAAAATTGTTGCATTTTAGAAACTGGAGGCAGAATTTTTTTTTTTTCTTTCATTAATTTAGATTTTCTACAATAATTTATCTGCAAAATATTTTAATTATTGATAAATAATTTAGAGTATTTTCTTTTTTACACTAACTTTAATATTTTTTGGCTACAGGTTTTATGTTTTTATGATGCAAGTCGATCTCATCTTGGTCTGAATATTGATATTTTTAGATTAAAGCAGAAGTAAGTGATATATTTGTGTTAATATAAGTCTTAAATAGTTATATCTTCCGACAGCAATCACTTACATAGAGTGTTTGGACCGAAACACGGGTCTCTCAGTCACTCTGCTCTGCTCTGAGCCGAGGAGAAAACATTTATCGTATCCTACAGTTTTTATCCAATGAGGAGAGAGAACGGCATGCAGGGCTGTGTGTGCAGCCAAGGAACGCCGTAAATGTGGCGACGTAGCGACGAGGACTGTTATGGTGCGTTCAAGGAAACTCGTATTTTTCCGACCGTGAAGTGGTACCAGTTCGATCTGGTACGAGTTCACGGGTCGGAAGTTACGAGTGGCCGTTATAGTGACTTTCACCGGTAAAACAGGTCGGAAAAACACGAGTGGGTTGCCTGGAATGCTACTAAGTCGTAAGTTGTGACTTGAAGCTGTAATTTACGATTTCAAAAGCCTGCCTGGAACGCAGCATTAGCGAAAACGACCGGACCACTTACTTCTGCTTTAAAATATAAAAATAAAATCACCAGAGATTAAAATAGTCAATAAATTACATTAAAGCAGAATATTTAAAAAAAAAACAAAATAATGATCCATTAATGAGAACCATGAGATCTTGCTGAAAGCTCAGGAAGAAACGTGAGTTGATAAAATATCAGAATATCAATAAAAACTCTTTATCGATCAGCACTTAAAATCAGACAGTAGAACGTTTTATTGTGAAAGGGCAGACTGAGCGGACGCCTCAGTCCGACGATGACACAGTGACGTTAACAACATGACTCTCAACCGACCTTTAATTGGATCAATACAGACGATCGTCAGCATGTACATAACACACAGACACACACATCACAGTGTACAGGACTCAACACACACACACACACACAGATACAAACAATATTAAAAAATACTGACAAGTGCATTTGAATACCACAGAAGAGAAGAGAAGGCACTTTGAGCTCTGACATGTCAAAAATAAACATTTAAAACGATAATATGGCTTCAATCAATCGACAAAAAAACAAAAAAAACACAAAACTTACCACAAAATAAATCTGACACAGTAAAAACATGTGATGAGAATAAACTCTGGTACCAAACAGCTCGAGTGACACAAACCAAACAGCTGAAAACACTCTGAAGTTTAACATCTGTGTCTTTATCCCCCCCCGCCCCCCAAAAAAAACAGACAGTCACAAAAATAAAAGCAACAAAAGCAACAACACAACGATATTTTATACAAAGATATATATATACACACAGTAATAATAATAATCTGCCCTCGTACAGTAAGAAACAAACAGGTGAAATGTTCAGATAACTGACCTCAAACCAGGATAAAATAAAATAACAGGGAGGTGTTTTAAAACTGTTTAGGTTAGGACAATTTTATACTGAAGTTTTAAGTTTTTCCTTTATTTTTGTGAAGTGATTTAACATTTTGTCTATAAAAATTTACAAAATAGTAAAAAAAAAAAAATGCCCAATGTAACTTAAAATGTATCAAAAGTCCCTTCAATCAAATATTCAATTTATTATAAAAAAACAAAACAGTTGAGCCATCCATTTATCAATCACAATTTTTTTTTAAAGCAATTACTGACTGAAAAACGACTTAAATTATTTGTTTCGTTGCTGATCAACATTCAATCAATTAATCAGCTTATTGTTGCAGATGTGATACACAAAAAATAAAATTGATTGACAGGTTTTAGTGGTTTTAAGGAGATGATGAACATTTATGTGATATAAAATACGGTGTCATGTAGCTCAGTGGGTCGAGTTGAAGGCACTTAACACTGTCACGTTCAAGGGTTCGATTCCCACTGAGTCTTAAAACAGAAACACTTTTTAACCCTTTAAACTCTCCAAACCTATTTTAACCCTATTTGTACTTTATTAATATCATTTATAGAATATAAAAACATTTTGATCCTTCAAAATAAAACTTTGACCTCTGTGTTTTTGACTTTTACTGTTTTTTTATTTGGCAGCTGCACGTGTCATTGACTCTCAGTGCACTTTGACCTTTTGAAGCTGCAACTAATAATCATTTTGACTATTAATTAATCAATTAGTCTATCACACAGTAAAAAAAAACAATTGATTCTGATGTAAAGACAAAAAAAAAACATCAAATAACCACAAATTAGAAGTTGACAACGTCAAATCTTTGGCATTTTTTGTGCTGTTGTGATAAAATATATAATATTTCTAAAGCTTTTAACAACATTATCCATTATTACAACATGTTGTGTTGATGCTGTTTCTATAAAATGCTGGTGACAAACACTTTGTCTCAATAGCATCAGTTAGAAATAAATGTTTTTCTCTCATTAGACAGAAACTCTGTGCACATAAACGATTGTCATATTGAAGTTGAACCTTTTTAAAACATGAAGTTCAACTCAGCAACAGTTTGACTGATGACTGAGCTACAACAAGCGTTACATTTGGCCTTTAGGGAACTAAAACGAGAGCCGGGCTTCAGCTTAAAAGTGAACGACGACTTTATGTAACAGAAATAAACGTGTAACATTCAGGAGCAAAAAAAAATCTTTGGTGGGACGTTCAAGAACTAAAAACGGACGTAGGAGCGTACAGTTGCTGGTCGTATCGTGTAGTGTGTCATCAGAAGACGAGTTGGTCTGAGTTTGTACGGTGGCTGGCGGGGACCAATCGGAGCTTTAGCGACATTTTATTGGACGAATAAAAGTACTGAACAGATGATCGATCACCACAGTTAAACACAGTTTGATTGTGGAAGCAACATCTGATCTGAGCACCGTTCAATCAGCACCAACGACGGTTTGATACCTGGAGAAGGTTCGATACCCAGCAGCGGCCCCTCGCTGCCACAGCTTCAACAGGACAATATGTTAGTTCGAGTCACTAAAGGACGTTAAAGAGACGCGGAGAGGACGGACTGAGCAGCGATTTGAAACCAACGTCTGACCACACAGGAGGACGACTGGAAGGAGACGTTTTGTTTCTTTTTCTTTTTCTTATTATAATTAGGGATCAACTGATATGGTTTTATCAGGGCCGATACTGATACCGATCATTAGTAATCAAGGAAACCGATATTTAACCGATATTCATTTGCAGTAAAAATGAAAACTTTGGTGTCAGAATTTAAAAATAACACACCAGGGATCAGACTGAATACAGTCAACAGTTTGTTTCTGTTTTGTTCACTGTGAAAACCTTTGGGACATTGTTAAACGGCCAAGAGAGACGGCTTCGTTAGAGCCAAAGGAGTGCGTTTATGCGTTTAAAAATACATTTATTTTATTGGTTATCGGTGAAAAAAAACGGCCGATATCGATTATCAAAAAAAAAAAGGGAAATATCGGTCGATAATCGGTTGAACTCTGATTGTAATTAAATTCATTAAGAACGTTTTTCTGATTGAATGTGTCTCGATGTGACCAGACTGAGATCTGCTGCAGCAACAAAGCGTCAGTGCGGCGGCTTCAGGACGGAGCCGCTTTAAGAAAATAAAAAATAAAATAAGTCGTAAAAGTTTGTGAAACCAGCACAGGAGGACGTGAGCGGGACAAACCGGGCACCGTCCGTCCCGTCCCGTCCCGTCCCTCAGCACTGCGTCTCCTTGGTGTCGATCTGGTGTTGCCTCTGCAGCCGGAACATCAGCGCCTTCTCGCTGCGACTCACCGCGCTCGTCTCCGTCAGGTCCTCGAAGGAGCGCCGCTGCTGCTCCGAGCGCTGCGCCGGGCGGCCGAACGCCTCCTGCAGCGCCTCCTCGTCCAGGTGGGAGTCGAAGCTCGGGTCCTCCTGGATGGTGGCCATGCGGGGGGAGTCCAGAGGGGGAGGGGGAGGGGGAGGGGGAGGGGGAGGGGCCGCCACCGCAGGAGGAGGAGGATGGTGAGGAGGAAGAGGAGGATGACAGCAGGAGTCTGGACCGGGGCCGAAGCCGAAGCCGGAGACCGGCGGCGTGCTGGTCTGCTGCGGACCGGACGGCTGGAAGCGCAGGTTGGTGGTCGGGAAGGTCGGAGGCTTGAAGATCCGGACGGACGCGGACTCCAGGCTGCTCAGGAGCTTGGCATTCTGGGAAAATGAACAGAGTCAGTTGAGTTTGATGTAGGGATGTCACGATTATAAATTTTCTTGGATAAATAATCACGGTAGTACGATTACCACGATTATTATGCATTAATTAATTTCACAACACTATATATGAATGTGTAAAATCAAATATAGTCAAAATATAACTACATTATTGATAATATACACAAAATATTTTAAGTATCTATTAATATAGGACCAATTATTACTCCCCCAGAGGAAGTATTTGAAATATTGAAGTCATTAATTGTCATCTATACCAAATGTTTGAGTTTATTTTAATAATTTTTTACATTTTATTATTACAAATGGCACACTGACATTTAAATTCCTACCAATTTAATGTTACGTGAGGTAAATGGACCAGTTTCTGTGCATTTACCTTTACTTTGGCGCTACATCTGCCGATACGGTTCCGATATAATCTTTTTTGGAGAGTGACAGTATTTAGAAATCTTTACGATTGATTACTTGTGGCGTTTAATACCACGATTAATTGTGACAATAAGTAATCGTGACATCCCTAGTTTGATGGTTAAAGATGAACTCTGTGTCTCTAACCCTCCTCTCCTCCATGTGCGTTTGTTTTCAACAACGAAGCCGGTGAGAAATTAATCCATGGAGCGGTGGATAACGTTATTTATCATCTACCATGTTACCATGTGTATATCTGTGTAGTCTTATCTGTCATAAACAAGAGATTACGGGTTACGTTTGTGTGGCGGTGCCGCAGAGACGAGAGCTGGGACACCGGGTCGGAGGCTCTGATCTTACAAGGTTGGTTTTCAGCCAAGAGACGCTAGGTGGAAGGCAGAGAGCCTCCATTCTCCCAGGTAATGATTCGTATCAGACATATTTCCTCCTTTTGCTGCAATTTCATTACATTAATTGTGAAAAACAAGTAATTGTGACATCCCTAAAATACACACAATCAGATACTCACACTGGGGAAGAACAGAGACTTTGTGGTTTGCTCGTATTGTTTATCCAGCTTCTTGTCCTGAGAGAAGAAGATAAAGAAACTTTATTAATCCTGAAGGAGGTTGTTCACAGAAGAAAAGACAAAAGACAAGAGTAAACTAAACTAATCTCTGCACATCTTATAAAATATATATTTAAATGACTGTCCACCTGATCTATACAGACTAAAGACAGGAAAGACTTTATCATCTTCAGATTCTGGCTGTAGCACCTTAATCCCTTAGTATTAGTCGTAATACATCTCTGTAACGCGTCAGTCAGACAGTGTGACTGAGTGTAGTTTAGTTTAGTTCCTGACAGAGACAGAACGGAGCGACTCACCACACAGTGGACCAGGATGCTGATAGGAACCCAGAAGAGCAGAGAGAACGCCACCACCGACCCCACGATGTTGTCGGCCAGAAACTTCCCAAACGTGTTGATGTCCAGTTTGTCGATGAAGTCCCACAGACGCTCCACCACGTCCTGCACCTGCTTCATGCACTTCCCCTGCAGGAGACACACACACACACACACACACACACACACACACACACATTGACACATCCTGCTCGTCTTCACTCAGTGTGTTGACATGCACAGCTAGTTTAGCCTCTCGTCTGATTTCCCAACTGGGGAAATCGAATAGTTGATGGAAACTTGTCCTCCTCCTCAACACTAGGTGGCGAGATGCGTTGTTCCAGCAGGTTAATACAGCCCTCTTTCCCTTTTTTCTGTCACCTAGTAAATAACTGGATGTAAATAACTAAGAGTTCTCAACTAGCGTTCCTGGCTGGATGCGCCGGGTAAAAATATGTACAAAAGACTTGAGTCGTGTCGGGCCTCATCCTGTCGCTGGTTGTACTGTGTTGTTTATTGTGAAATGAACTGAACTGTTTTTTTGCTCTGGTTTTGGCTGCATCTTTGTGCCGTCTCTGCTCAGATTCAGATTCAAAGAGTTTATTGCCATGTCAACAAGTAAAGTAAAATCGAGTTGATAGGAATGTGTCTTGGTTTTTGCTCTCACAGAAAAACAATACAGTACTCCCACCACATACACCACAATAAATAATACACACAATGCCGTACAATGCAATGTACGGGGACTCGGGGAGGACAATACCCAGCAGCGTCACATTCAGCATAAGTGCCAGTGCGAGGAGAAAGTGCAAGTGATCAGTGCAAATTCAAATGTATGATGGCTTGGAGGTAGGTGCTGTCTCTAAAACGAGATGTTCTACATTTGATACTTCTGTATCTCCTGCCTGATGGGAGGAGATTAAAGAGGTAGTGTGCTAGGTGAGAGTGATCTGCTATAATTTTATTGGCCTTTCTGATGAGTCTAGTTGAGTAAAGTGATGTAAGTGAGGGAAGTCTACTGCAACCGATGATCTTGGAAGCTCGGCGCACTACCTACTCTCTCTAGCCGGGTTTTATCCTGTGCGGTTGTGTGACCGTACCAGAGCAGCATGGAGAAGGTGAGTATGCTTAATGGTAGATCTATAGAAGTGGGTCATAGCTGGTCGACTAACCCTAAATTTCTTGAGCTGCCGCAGGAAGTAGAGCCGCTGGTGGCGCTTGTTAATTATGAGACTGGTGTTGAGCTCCCATGAAAGGGATTGATGGATTGTGGTCCCGAGGAACTTAAAGTAAGTGACCCTCTCTCCACTTCTTCTCCATTGATGAGAGAGGGAGGAGGGAGTGGCCTTCTTTCTAAAATCAACAACCAGCTCCTTAGTTTTTGAGATGTTGAGTATGAGGTTGTTGTTGTTCTCACACCACCGCACTAGCTCCTCCTACTGTTGTGACACATGCGCACATGTCCAGTTTCAGTCAGATGAAGGCGTTTACATGCAGAAGAAAATCAGTTTCCAATCACATTATCTGGAGAAGTCCAGTCTTAGTCGGACTAACACGTTTACATGAACTTTAGTCGTCCAGTGATAGACGGATTAAGGTCATTGCTGTGTCTCCATCATAGACTGTAAAAAGAATGGACGTAGCGTCCGTGACGTCACCCATTGGTTTTGGGGAGTCGTTTTTGTGACTCCAACATGGCGGCCTGAACAGCGCCATGTTGGATTGGCCGGCCGAGAACCCGCCCACTGGCCTCGAAGCAGCTGTCCACGGAGCCGCTCGGACCTGTCACTCAACGTTTCCGCGCCCTAATTGGCCAGAGTTTTAACCTAATAACAGTAAAACGGTAGAGTTAAAAAAAAATTCACCCCCCTCAGAGTGTGTGCGGGGGTAGAAACTATCGATTGAGACGAAAAAAACGTTCTGACACCAGGCTTTTAACATGTTTACTGAGGATGTAAAGTCGGCGATTTTAACATGGGGGTCTATGGGGAATGCTCCCTTCTGACACCAGCCCCAGAGGAAGCCGGGGGGATTGCAGTTTTTTGAACGCGGAAGTGAGCTTCACTTCTCAGACCCACAACTGCCCCCTTGGTCTCAATTCGAATACTTCCATACCTACACTAACTATTTTGAGTATGCAAGCGCATCTCACTTGGCCAGTTTGTCAAAACGCAGTGTACTGTAAGAACCCGGATGGTGCTCTCGCGGCGTAATCCCCGCATCGCATTAAACAGGCGTTCATTATTGCTATTGGAAATTACAAACAAAACGAGCCGGTAGATGTGTTGACAGGCAACAATAGCGTCCAAAAAAGACAAAGACGTCGGAAACTGTTGCAATCGTTAGTTCCAGTAAGTGCACAACGACAGTATTCGATTTGAGACAACACTTACTGTCAAAAGTAGATAGTGTAGATAGTAAACTACACACAACTGTTGTATAAGCATACTGAATGTGTTTTAAAGCTGCCTTGTGTGTGTGTGTGTGTGTGTGTGTGTGTGTGTGTGTGTGTGTGTGTGTGTGTGTGTGTGTGTTTCCACTCACCGCTCCGTCACAGAAGCCCACGGTGCAGGGTTTCCCTTTACGCAGGAACAGGAAGTTGCCCGTCTTGTCCTGGTAGGGGGCGCAGATGCCGCTGGTGCTCCGGCAGCAGACTCTGCACGACGCGTTGGTTTCTATAGAGACGAGAGGGAACAGATACAAGACTGAGACGGGTGCATCATCATCATCATCATCATCATCATCACCACCACCTTGGTCTCACGCCGGTGTGGTCGTGACCGTTGCAGGCGCAGGGCTGCAGCTTCAGGACGGCCTGACAGAAAGGAACGCACTCCCCGTCCAGACACTCGCCGCTGTCCAGACACGCCGTCTTATCGGGAGCGTTTTCAGGAGGAGGACACTCGCTGCTGTTTCCTGTCACAACACACATAACAACACACACACAGTAGTTTTTTGGTTATTGTTAGATGATTTGATCAGATCTGATCCAAGAATATTTGTTGTTGTGAGTCTGTCCCTCACACACCTTGTGCTTCTGAAAGTAAACTGTAAATTATCAGTCAACATGTTGTTGTCAAGGTAACGGTGCTGTTCCATTCATGTTTATAGTATCTGGACCCTCACAGACTCTCACACTCAGTCACTTTAACAGCTAGTCTGGCCTGACGGAAGTGCGTTGCTGCGATTAGCCTCTGATTGGTCGGAACGAGCCACCCGGCGGAAGTCCCGCCTCCGTGCTGCAGCTTTCACAGTCCGCCCGGTAAAGGGAAACATCAACATACAGCAACAGGAACCGAACCATGGATCTATTATACATCCGTGTCTTGAACTGAACAGAGGAAGAAATATCCGTCAGCGGTTGCCAACCGCCGTTTAACCAAACAAAAGGATAAATATCCGTCAACGGTTGCCGACCGTCGTTACACCGCGGACCGAAATCCAGTTTCCAACCGGCAATATTTTGCAAGCGCACCGTTGCTACGGCGTTGCTACGGCGTTGCTACGGCGCCGATCACAACGATTGTGACTGGTTGAAAGAATTCCAAACGGCCGGAGTGTTTTTTTCTCTGATCGCAGAATCATAGGCGGAGCAGCCAGACTCTCCTTCTTTTCTGGAGGAGGGTCTGGCGAGCGAGACTACTTTACAGCTGACAAAGAGAGAGGGAGTGATGCTGCCTGTCGCTCAGGTGGAGCTGTGACACAGCAGTGTGTTGATGCTGTGTGTGTGTGTGTGTGCGTGTGCGTGTGTGTGTGTGTGTGTGTGTGTGCTGTAGTGTGTGTTGTGTGTGTGTGTGTGTGTGGTGTGTGTGTGGTGTGCGTGTGGTGTGTGTGTGTGTGTGTGTGTGTGTGTGCGTGTGCGTGTGTGTGTGTGTGTGTTGTGTGTGTGTGTGACAGTAACATCTCGGCAGACGACATGCTCTACACGGAGACGGACCTGGAGGACAGCATGGAGAAGATCGAGACCATCAACTTCCACGAGGTGAAGGAAGTGGCCGGCATCAAGTTCTGGTGTTACCACGCCGGACACGTGCTGGGCGCCGCCATGTTCATGATCGAGATCGCCGGCGTCAAGTAACGGACGCTCAACACGCCACTCACATGACTCAGCTGTTCAAACCCTCTGTTGGTGTTTTGTTTATTGCTTTTTTACTTTATTTTGCAAATAAATCGATGTACAAACCAATAAGGCAAATAGTAAACTTGTAAATATAAATAAATACAAAACATAAAGATATAAGAGCATGAAATAAATAAACAAACATCAAATAAACAAGACAAAGAAAAGAAAGTATGTACAGTAAAGTAAATAAATTAGAAAAATTAAACATTTCAATCAATAATCGATGTGACCAGATCAATAAACTGAGTCTGACAAACAGGAAATCAGAAGTAAGGCTTCTAAAACATGCAGCATCCCTTCAAAATAAAAGCATGGAAATACAAATCCTTTTAAAAAAAGAAACTGTTTTTAACACCGTGTTGTCCTGCACTTTATCGTCATCATGTCTAAATGGAAGCGCATATTGATAAGTAATTTCATCAACTCACAAAAAATATTTCCCAGAATGCACCTCTTCACCTAAACTTCATTATCACATAATATCACATTATGTAAATTATAAACATATGAATCGCAGTGATTCACTCTCTCTGCTGCGACAAAGAACAGATGTTATTATGATTTATTTATCTTAGTTGGAGCAGAAACAGTGAAGATTAAAACGCAGCTGTGTTTTGATTAAAAAGTGATTGATTGAAAATCCTAATCAATAATCACAGACTTCAGGCTCCAGAGTCAATTTCTCTTCATTTGATGAGCAAAATAAACTGTTTAAAGACGTCGCCTCGGGCTTTAAGTTGAAGGATGGTTTTATAATTTTAACATTTTGTTGAATAATCCAATTAATAATAAACAAATGTATACTTTTAGATCATTTAATTCATTTGTATGTTGTGTTATCCTATATATGCTGGTGTTGATGTATAATTAATTCAAATATCATGACAAGGAGAGTTTGAAGGTGATCCGTGACTAAATCTGAAGTTAATTCCCATCTACTGATTACCTTGTTTTAACCAGTCAACAGGCCTCCTGAGGTGTGTGGTATAATAACCTACACCTGAAATACACAGCATCATAAAATATGCATGCACTTAAACTTTTATATGAAATAACAGGGTATCCACGGGGTCTTAAAAATGTCTAAAATTTGAAAATCTAAAATTTTAGGCCTTAAAATGTCTTAAATTTGTTGAATTATTGTGTTCAAGTCTTAAATAATTTAGACA
>NW_028220667.1:0-5701 GCF_045865225.1 Trachurus japonicus | reverse complement strand
CACACTTAAAAATGTTGGGTTAAAAACAACCCAATATGGGTTATTTTTTAACCCAATACTGGTTAAATATTGGACAGAACCATAGACTGTAAAAAGAATGGACGTAGCGTCCGTGACGTCACCCATTGGTTTTGGGGAGTCGTTTTTGTGACTCAAATATGGCGGCCTGAACAGCGCCATGTTGGATTGGCCGGCCGAGAACCCGCCCACTGGCCTCGAAGCAGCTGTCCACGGAGCTGCTCGGACCTGTCACTCAATGTTTCCGTGCCCTGATTGGCCAGAATTTTAACCTAATAACAGTAAAACTGTAGAGTTAAAAAAAAATTCACCCCCCTCAGAGTGTGTGCGGGGGTAGAAACTATCGATTGAGACGAAAAAAACGTTCTGACACCAGGCTTTTAACATGTTTACTGAGGATGTAAAGTCGGCGATTTTAACATGGGGGTCTATGGGGAATGCTCCCTTCTGACACCAGCCCCCAGAGGAATTCGAGGGGATTGCAGTTTTTTGAACGCGGAAGTGAGCTTCACTTCTCAGACCGACAACTGCCCCCTTGGACAGAACACATGCTAGGTTATTTTGACCCAACAAGTTGGGTTGATTTCCTTAAACCAACAGTTGGGTTGTTTATACAACACAGTTGGGTTGTTCATATAACCCAATTAAGGGTTCACGTTGACTACACTGCTGGGTTCTTTTAAACCAATCAAGTTGGGTTGCTAACTGAAGCTAGTACTCAACAGTGTGTCACAAACTTGCACTTAACAACTATATTGTGGCAGGCTAGGGTTCTATTTAACATAAACCCAAACAGAGACAAACTTTAGATCTTGTAGCAGCTCATACACCACTTAACTACAGGGAGAATGCTGTTTATTATCCTCAGACCACCAGACAAACTGCACACAAAGGAGGGGAGACCACTAACCAAAAACATAACTTCACTTATGGTGTCAAAGTGCTTATTTACAACAGTAATTGTAAACTGAGTAGAACATTGAATTAGTAAATTGGTGTGTAGAACAGTATCACTAAAGATTGTGTAGCAGATAACATCTGTGGCGATATGTAACAGAAATAACCTAAACTTAGAATCACAAACACACTGTCCCAAAGCATTCTGGGAAACTCCTCCCACCGAACGTCAACCCAACATGTTGGGTAGTCCGAAATGACCCAACACAGTATAATGGAAATTGCAACCCAACAGCTAATAACTCAACTGCCAACGACAATAACCCAGCAAATTGGGTTCTTAGATTACCCAACTTGATGAAAACAACCCAATTAAACTAACCAACAGTCTCAACTCAGCTGTTGGGTTGAAAAAATAACCCAACATTTCTGAGTGTGAGCTACTTTTAATATGACGAGGTCAAAATGAACAACCTCCATTATTTATGAAGGTATATCATGCTGTTATCTGTGTTATATACATATACATCTATATAACAGATTAAAAAAATAATAATAAAACAGGAAAAATATCTTCTTGGGATCGTCTCAGTTTTCGGTCGCCCAGACGACAACGCCAGAGTTTTCAAACGAAATCACATCGGCGGAGTTGTTTGGACGGGAGGAGGAAACGAAGCAGAAGAGATGTTTGAAAACAAAAAAATGTAGTTATAGACATGGTCTGTGTGAAATACCACGTCTGTATCTGAAACCAGTCGCTCATCCTGAATCAACTTTCCTCCAAAAACCTCTTCTAACGACCTGGGAGTCGACCCCTTCACTCCTGCACCGATGATTCTAACAAACTTTTAATTTTCACATCCGCAGTCGGTTTAAATCGTAACATCTTACATCTGAGATCTGAAAAGAGCAACACAACGTCTGATGGCTGCAGAGACACGATGAGACGGGTTGTAAACAAACCTCCAGGTAAGAATTATGACCTGACGTGTCGTCTGCAAACATCCATCACCGTTTATTGACCCAGTTAAAGCTTCAACTTTGACCGACTGCTCTTCCTGTCCATGTTTCTGCTCCCCTTCCCTCCATCCCCAACATCTCAGGTTTGCTTTTATTTGCCTCCAGATAAAGATACACCTTTATGCATATATACAGATGGCAGATCTGTATATGCCATTGTAGAGTTTTGTTTAAAACCTTTTTCTTTTTAAGGTGACACACGATGATGGACGAACTGACAGAAGTAGAAGAATGAGTTTGTCGTCTTTTCCTCCATTTTGCTTCCTTTTGTTTCATCTCAATCCAGAGACGAGTTAAACCGACACTGAACCAGAACTGAACCGAACGCATCGTGACCTTTAACGCCACAGAACGACCGAAGCAGGTGAGCTGAAGGCGATGGTCTGTCTGTCTCCTCCTGCCGACTTCCTCTCTTCCAACACATTCATCTCTTTCTTCGTCCATCACCTCGTCTGATTCTGATGTTTCCTCGATGTCGTTCTCATCGAATGCTGATTCATCAACGGGACAATCTCTTCTTCTTCTGCTTCGATGTATGAACACATGAGGATTCACGTTCCTGCAAGTTTGTGTTATAGTTCCCTGATCCAGCTGTGGTCAGAGCCGATGTTTGACCCACACTGTGTTCGCTCCGTCGTTCACTATCTGCTCAGGTGTCGTGTGCTTCGGTCTTTAAAGGTATAATGTGTAGGAATTCCCCCCATCTAGCGTTGCGGTTGCATATCTGAACGTATTCTTGATGTTGCATTCACGTGAAATCGGGCAGACGTCAGACAGACAACAGGCGCTGCGTGTAACAGGATAAACAAGCGTCTATGTAAACAAGTGGTCCACCAGCACGAGGCAAAACAATACAGGCGTGACAATATGTTGTCATGGTGATGTCGTATTGTTTACCTGACCCACATTTTACCGTCTTTCTCTCGCGGAGTAAAATGACATCCGGTTGGTTTGCCGACGGCCGTCTGCCTGACTGCACCTGAATGCAACACCAGTGCCTCCGTCCTTCCTCACACTACACAGTGGTGACAGTTTTAACAGGCCGAGCCGACAGCTCCGCTGAGTTTCCGTGGTTACCTACGGTCACGCTGCCACTGAACGTTAAAAAAAATGGCGATGAAACATGGCCGCCTCGGTTCGGTGCGCCGCCAACTTATGTATTTGTAACGACTTGTAACAACTCATTCTAAGGTACGAGAAAACTTTCATTTGTATGCGGGTGTGATTCGACTTCAGTGAAATACGTATTTATGAAAGCAATATTTGATTTTTGCTAATAAAAAGCCAAATAAGTTACATACTGAGGCTTTAACTTTGTCTCCAGCTTCATCTTTAAAAGTCTCTGTCTCTCAGATTTCAGTTTTTACTTTGGTGAATGCACCAAAAAGTTCTTGGGCGGCTAAAAAGCGCAGACGTCCGCGCTCGGCCTTTTGGAAGTTTCAGTTTGTGGTTTCTCTCGCTCGGCCTTGTCCGTCGTGTTTGTCACGTCTCCCGCCTCTTTGAGACCGAACACCTTTCATCCCACAAACATGATTTCTACAAGAAGCGTGTGGTGAAACTCCTGGTTTCTAAAGTAGGAGAGTGTGTGTGTATGTGTGTGTGTGTATGTGTGATACATCCCTGCACAATTAAAGCTGATTCCTCCACAGCGACTTAACGGCAGTGACAAAAAAAAAAAAAAAAACCCTCCAGGCCTCAGATAACCCTGAGCCACCTCGTGGAGCCGGTGTCTTTGGTCTGGCGCCGGCTAGCGAGCCCCCCGGCTCTAAAAGCCCACCGTCGATCCTCCACCTTGCTGATGTCCATTTTGTGCTTAAATCGGTAGAACTGCACTTGCAGCGAAGTCCCAATATGCAAAGGCACAATGAAAACCCTGACTTCAAAAATTTATGTCTCAAGCCCTCGGCCGCAGACACTCCCCTTCCCCTGACAATGAATGGACCACAGCAGATCTACTTAACTGTGCCATTTCAATGCAGACTGCTTAGCTTGGCGTTCGCCGGCCAGTTCCTGCTTATTTGATAAAAAAAAAAGAAAAAAAAAAACCTCTCCTAATGACTTAGCGCACCTAAACTTCAAATACCTTGATATGATTTCCTGTCCCTTCATCTCACACTCTTTTCTTTTCATCCTCGCCAGCAGATTTGAAGCAGGGGCAGGTGGGATGGGGTGGATGGATGAGAGGGGTGGGGTAGGTTGGGGGTGTATTTCATGGCCAGTTCGGACTGGAAGTGAAGCTCAGCAGCTGTGCAAGGTTTTCCTCTTCACATCTGACCAACTCAAACTTACTGCCACCTGTTTTTTTCTGCGTTTTTTTTCCTGAGGATCTGCACTTTGTATGAAGATATATCACTCACAGATCTGGGGAGGGGGAGGAGGTGTAGATGGGACTCTGGGTCAAATTGACCCAATCTGTTCCCTTCCTCCATCCTTCCTTCTTTTCTTCCTTTCTCCCTTCCTTCTTTCCACAATCCCTTTTCCTTTCCTTTCCTTCTTTCCTTCCTTCCCTTTGTCCTTATTTCTTCTTCCTTCCTTCCATCTTTCTTTCCATCCTTTTTCCCTTCTTCCTTCCTTTTTCCTTCCCTTCGTCCTTACTTCTTCCTTCTCTTCGTCCTTACTTCTTCCTTCCTTTTTGACCCAATTGACCCAATCTTTTCCCCCCCTCCTTCTATCTTTCCTTCCTTTTCCCCTTCCTTCTTTCCACAATTATTTTTTCCTCCCTCCCTCCCTCCCTTCCTTCCTTCCTTCCTTCCTTCCTTCCTTCCTTCCTTCCTTCCTTCCTTCCTTCCTTCCTTCCTTCCTTCCTTCCTTCCTTCCGTTCCTCCATCTTTCCTTCCTTCCTTTTTCTTCCTCCCAATTGACCCAATCTGCCCCCTCCCTCCTTCTATCTTTCCTTCCTTTTCCCCTTCCTCTTTCCTCCCATCTTTCCCTTTATCCTTCCTTCCTTCCTTCCTTCCTTCCTTCCTCCTGTTGTCATTTTGGGTCAAATTGACCCAATCTGTTCCCTTCCTCCATCCTTCCTTCTTTTCTTCCTTTCTCCTTTCCTTCTTTCCACAATCCTTTTTCCTTTCCTTTCCTTCTTTCATTCCTTCCCTTTGTCCTCATTTCTTCTTCCTTCCTCTTTTGATCCAATTGACCTGATCTGTTCCTTCCTTCCATCTTTCTTTCCATCCTTTTCCCTTCCTTCTTTCCTCCCTTTTTCCTTCCTTTTTCTTTCTCCCTTAAACAAATCTGTTCCCTCCCTCCATCTTTCTTTCCTTCCTTTTTCCCTTCCTTCTTTCCACAATCCTTTTTCCCTTCCTTCCTTCCTTCCTTCCTTCCTTCCTTCCTTCCTTCCTTCCTTCCTTCCTTCCTTCCTTCCCTTCGTCCTTACTTCTTCCTTCCTTTTTGGCCCAATTGACCAAATCTGTTCCCTCCCTCCTTCTATTTTTCCTTCCTTTTCCCCTTCCTCTTTCCTCCCATCTTTCCCTTCCTTCCTTCCTTCCTTCCTTCTTACTTTCCTTCCTTCCTTCCTCCTGTTGTCATTCTGGGTCAAATTGACCCAATCTGTTCCTTTCCTCCATCCTTCCTTCTTTTCTTCCTTTCTCCCTTCCTTCTTTCCACAATCCTTTTTCCTTTTTTCCTTCCTTCCCTTTGTCCTCATTTCTTCTTCCTTCCTTTTCGACCCAATTGACCCAATCCTCCCTCCTTCTGTCTTTCCTTCCTTTTCCCCTTCCTCTTTCCTCCCCCTCCCCCTCCTTTATCCTTCCTTCCTTCTTTCTTTCTT
>NW_028220666.1:0-25450 GCF_045865225.1 Trachurus japonicus | reverse complement strand
TGTTATTATTACATTGATGGGGAAAAAAAGATGTAAACTCATTTTGGACAGCGGTGAGAGCAAATCAAGGATTTTGGGGGAAAAAAGTCATAAAATAAATTATTAACCCTCTGGAAAAGCATTTTGCTTAGTATTTGTTCATGTAAATGATTCATTATTTGATTCAGCTATGTGTGAAACTCCAGAGTTGCACTTGGACCATCATGTTGCTGCTGATGAAGCTGCTTCAAAACAGATGAAGAGAGGAAGGACTTTCTTTTTTTATTTTTTAAAAGCTCCTTTTTCCCACAGTAACAACATGCTGCCTCTGCCTCTCTCTCTTCTTGCTGCCAATGTGTCAGGTGGAATTTGGCGGTGATCATTGTAGCACTTACTCCTGAAGGGTTCTGCTTGATCTGCCCGTGGCGCCGTGGATCCTACCTTTATTGGGATGTCTCTTTGGACAAAAGCGTTGAGATTATCTTGTCAGACATTTTTATTTTCTCTAGAAATGTTTTCTGAATGTACTCTATCACATCCACGTCATCTCTCTATCCCTCCCTCCTCTCACCTCCCTCATTCCTTCCTGCTCCTTCACCACCACTACCGCCCCTCCCCTCCCATTCAGTTCCAGTTTTTTTTAAATCCACTTCTCTCTGTGGATGTTTTTATTTCCACCCCTCTTTTATTTGTTTCCTCTACTCTATATCTCCTGTTCCTCCTCTATCTCCCACACTCTCCTCCCCTCCCTCTGTGATAATGAGCTGTATTCTATACTCCCAGTAAACACCTATTTGTGTAAGTGTGAGTGTGTGTATGTGTTGTGTACAGTATGTGTACCTCAGGTTGTCTGGGCAGCAGCAAAGCCTCGGGGCTTTTTTTTTTGAGTGGCGTATGGAAAGCAATCGACATCTTACTCCGCTTTGAAAGACGTGAGAATCCTGTGAGATGAAAAGCATTGACTACAACACACATGTGACATGCACATACAACAATATCACACATGTAGATGTATTGTTGCAGACTCAAGAGACACTAAAACACGCTTGGATACATACACGGCCTATGAATCCTATTAAAAGTGTATACCGAGGCACACTTGAAAACACACGCACACCCACGTTTTGTTTTGTACCTGAGCAAAGCATCTGTTTAGTCACCAGGGTGAGGACATTCATAAATAAATTAAAGGGTCTAGCGTTTGTATTTTCAACTCCATCCTGATTGCGGCGAGATGACGGCACATGTCGGCGGAGGCTGTTGTGAGGGGAAGCTGACGCGTAAAGCTGCTGGAGCACATCACCCAGCTCCTTTGATGCTGAGGTATCTAAAGGGAACAGATTGACAAGGAAAATGATGCCGTTTTATTTCTCTCTGCATGAGGCGGCACGGAGACTGTATCCCAGTAAACCCCTCGTCTGAAGCTCCACGGGACAGCGTTTCAGACCGTCTCTGTGAAACACTACGGAGGCACGGTGGTGTGTTTCTATTTTCGCCTCGGTTTTTTTTTTTTTGCTTCAAAGTAGTTTCAGTGTGGCCACAATCAATCAATCAATCAATCAATCAATCAGTCAATCAATCAATCAATCATTGTGTCTCTGGTGTGGTCATTTGGACCCAGGGAGACCAAGAGAAAGCAATAAGACACCATAAGAACGTTGTTGTGAATTGGCACTATATAACAATAAATATAATAGAAGGGTTAGGGTTAGGGGTTAGGGTCTTAATAAGAAAAACACAACATAAACAGTACATTAACAATACATTCAAGCAAATCCATGATTTCCCTCTAGAGTTTAGTTTAGAGTGTATTTGCAAAGGGTGAAAGAGTGTGGTAAACATTCAGCTTTTTCAGTTGCTGTATATGGGTTCACACAGGGTGGAAAAACAATGTTGAATAATTGCTAATCCTTGACAATTCACGATAGAGTATATCAGGGGCCAAGGACCCTCAAACTGAGGGAAAGATGGAGCAGGGACCTCCTACTATCCAGTAAATTGTATAAAACTGTTTTATTTTATTTAAACTGGACCCAATGCCATGTATGAACGTACATTGTTATTCTGCATTCAGTACAGCTATTCAGTTTATACACAGGTTCAAGTGTTCATGTTTTACTTTAACCTTCTTCTTGTGTTAGCTTTCTGCTATGATGTTAGGGTCAGTTTTGACCCATGTTTTAAATCTGCTGTAAAATACACTAAAAACATTTTCATCCAGTTTGTTTTTCTTCTCTTGGTTACATTGTTAGGCTTCCTTATCCATGAAAATATTTTTTTTTATATTTTAGGTGTGGGCCCCTGGGCCTTTTTTTGTCAGTATACCCATTGGCTTCAATGTAACCTTCCTCTTGTCAGCTTTCTGCTCCATCTATGGTGTTAGGGTCAGTTTTGACCCGAGTCTTAAATCAGCTGTGAAGCACAGTAAAAACAAAGGTTGGTTTTGTACTTATGATTTCAGTTTTAACTCTAATTATTGTTCCTATCATTATAACCGGATCATTATAACCAACCCTAACAACACAAATTTTATAATTTTAACCAGAGTATTTAAGAATTTTTTAAATTTTTAATTTGTTATAGTTTTTGTTTGTTTTATTTTGTTTAAATAGAGGTTCCTGACAAAGTCAATAAGCCTTGATCTTATAAACACATTTGTGTGGTACTTTTATGCATTTAAAACCTAAAAACGGGTCAGTGGCGACCTGAACACATGGGGTGGCTGTGCCACTGCCATTTATAAAAATGCCTTGTTAGCTGATATCAATGCCAACAGTGTCTGTCAATGACAATATGCATACAAGCTATTCAAATTGATGTGAATGTGTGAATTTTGAATATAAATGTGGAAATTAAAAATCAGTATGGGTCCAGGGCCCCTTGTTGAAAACCTCTGCATTACATTGATTTACAGTGCAGTAAAATACGTCAACACGTCAATTTAACTTGAATTACATCTGATCTGTCATGAAATGTTTCACTAACTGTTGGACAGTTGTGTTGTAGATCTTATGAGCTGGAGAACAAGGCCATCAGCAGGAGTTCAGGCTCAGATAGATAAGGCTGATGTTTTACTGTAAGCTTGGTGCCAAGGGGAAAAAAGAGCAGTACAAAGCCAACATGTGAATCAGAGCGTCACCAATTTCTGAACATCGCTCTCCTTCCCACTCATGACATTGTGCACATGTGTGGCTGTGCTTCCCCTGCCTCATCAGCATCACTGTGCTGACTCAGTTCTGAGGCTGCAATGGAAGGAGAGGAATCACACACAATTGAAATATCCAGCTTATTACAAGCGCAGTGCTGCCCCCCACCTCAGCTATCACACAGCTACAGCGCCCCTGCTCCACATTTTCACCTGCTGGATACATTGTCCATTGATCTGAAACATCTCACTACCTCTTCCCTCCAGTGTTGTTTTCTCTTTTAATTCTTCTTGGCACCACTATTCTCATTTCTCTCTTTGCTGCAGTTCACCTCTTGAGGAGGAGCCACTCTTTTACCTCTTAACAGCAAATATCCTGTGTGCTGGGAGAGACAAGATGCTGCTAGCATACAGTTTGAAGCTGGCCAGATGGCACACAGAGGTTACCTACAGTATTTTTATTTAACACTATTGTCAGCCTGCACAATAATCAGTCTGGCCCCAGTGCCATGATGCTAATGGCCCACCTGGACTTCTTCTAACCCTCCCAGGTACCTGATCACAGCTGACACAGTACAACCTGGACAGGCCTCTGGTCTGTCACAGGGCTGACACATCACATTAAGAAGGTTGTAGGTTTGAGTCTGGTAGTTGGTTAAGAACTGTCTGTGTGGAGTTTGCATCTTCACCTTGTGCCTGCCTCAATGGATTCCTCCCACAATCCAAAGACAGACAGGTTTAGGTTAATAGGCAAAATTAAATTTAAATTGCCTGAAGATGTGAATGGGAGCCTGACATTTAAAGTTGTTTGGAAGATGAGTTTCAGATGTTACCAGAAAACTTTTTCATTTCATTTTTTTCATTCTATCAATGGTCGATGTGTCAGTTACAATAGCACGATCACCACAGACACATCAAATGACATCTTTCTCAATGGGACGGGTGCACTTGAACGTTCCGGTTGCAAGTAGTAAATCAAAAGCATCTATAAAAGCGTTCATTTATGTGTAAAGCCTAATTAATTTCATTATGAAGGTCTAATTTTCTGTAAGCTGAATTTGAAGTTGTTGTTTTTTTTTTTTTCTCAATTTATTCTGCTGCCAGCAGCTGTGACTACATTTGGGTCTGAACTAATGGAGACGTTGTGTGGATGTGGATCCCATTCTGTTACTAATCATTCATGAGTTTAGTTTTTGACAGAACTTCAGAAGGCAAAATTACAGAACGACATAGCAATTTTTTTTAAATAAGATACGGTCACTAGGGGGGAGGCTCCTCATCCCTCTGACTTCAAGTCTCCAGGACAGACAAGTCCACGTCACAGCTCATCAGCTCATCAGCTCCGCGGCTAAAAGTATGTACAGCTGTGGAGAGAATGACAAGATACATCCAAATGCTGTCTCAATTATTGGACAGAAATTAAGAAATACATGGAATATATATGTTATCACAGTGGTTTCCATACTGGAAATTGACATCACGGAGTAAACTTTTGACCACAATCAAACAGCACAAAAATAATTTGAACATTTTTCTGATTCTGTGTGCCAGTTTGAAGGATGTGGTCTACAATGGCTTGGCCCTCTGAGCTGTCATAGGCCATGAAGTAAAAACTGAAATGAGATGGTTTGACCTACAGAGAATTGTTGCTTTGGATCCCCCACAGTGCCCACCATCACTTTTATGTCACCATTTCCCACTCCTATTATCTGGCAACCTTGACAACCTGATCTTTCTTTTTTCTTTTTTTTCTTTTTTTTTTTTTTTTTACAAAATCTGAGTTTTTAAAGCTGCTGGTTTCCACAAGAGTGGGGACATTAGCTGTTCAACTGAGCTGAAATCCAATACATTAAAATATGAAGTCCCTCAGCTTCCTGTCAGTTCTGTTTATTATATCATTCAGCATTTGCTGAATGTTGCTCACTGAGTTAGTTAACCTAGAATCATGTCAACATTTTTCTTTTATATCAACTTTTTAAAAATAATTTATTGATTTTTGATGAACTGAAATGTCCATGTTGCTTCTTTGTTCAGCAACTTGTATAAGAGTCCTTAGCAACTCTCGATCAGCCTCTTAGGTGGCTGAACATGTCTTTTAGGTATAGACAGTCTTTCAACAACTGGCGATAGTCTGGAAAGTCTCACAGCAGCTGGTGACGCAGACGCTGCTGTCAGACCACAGTCAGTGTGGTCAGTCCCACTGTTAGTTGGCTCTGTAGATCCAGCCGTGTCCTGCTGAACCATCTCCTGAACCGTAGAGTCCTTTTCAGTCGGCTAGTTGGAGATCTGTGCGCTTCCTCCTCAGAGACAATCCACTCTCCATCTGGACCCTGTAGGAGCGTGGGGCAACTTCCTCCTCCACCTGTCCCTTTTGTCTCCATGTACCTGTAGAGATGTCCATGAGTCGCACCGTGTCCCCAGGCTTCAGCATAGGCAGGTGTTTTGCCATCCTATCAAATCCAATACATTTAATTATGAAGTCCCTCAGCTTCCTGTCAGTTCTGTTTGTTATATCATTCACTCACTCGCTGAGTTACATTGTGTGAAGAACACAACCTGGCGTAGCTGTCACAGTCCAGAAAAGGGTGTTTATGTGTGTCCTTTAAGATGAACAAAACGTATTAATCACTTAACTGAAATAATAGCTATTTGACATACATAACATTTGAACACATAAAACAATAACAAAGTATATTTACTATAGATATAGGCTAGTGGAATATGAACATCACAAAACACCAAAGCATATATTCAGTTGGCATAGAGACAATATACCTGTTGAACTCCTGCAGCTCATCACTGGACTTAGTCATTCAGTGAACACTTACTCAACCATACTGTTCATTATGAGACTGGTAAGAGAAACAACTCAGCAATAAGTTTACGCTCTTATCTTCTCAAATAATGTATTTGATTATGTTATTGGTTTAATTGGTCTTTTAATTATTTTAATGAATCGGTTTGTGGTCCTTGATTGAACAAATCAAAATGTTAAATACAGTAGAGCCTTGAGTTTTACTGCCTACAGCCATCCTACACACTGCATGCACACAACCAATGACCAGTACACTCAAGGACAGAAAACACAGCATCTATAATGCTATAAACTATCACTAATATATACTATAAATAATCCAGGAGCATCTCAGGTGTAACCCTGGCCTGCTTGTCAGTAAAGGAAGATTATAGTCTTGTATACATCATGCCTGTCCCATGCTGTAAATGGTGTCTCAATGTGTAAAATAAACAACATTTCATTCTTGTCATCCAAGGTCTTCAGCACATCAGGAGTCTGTATAAAATATGACAGCCCCTGTTGATACAGTCTCCACATTTACCCAGCCCAACACTGTGCAAAACACCACCGAACCCAGAGGTGCAGTTTCTCAGGTATTTCAAACTATGACCTCATATGATGAAATCTGGACTGGACACGCTCAGAGGCGCAGTGCAACTACTGCTGAAGCTTTATTTTCAATATCCCTGTTGCCTGAGGCAGCCACAGTTTTATAACCAGTCAACTCCTCCTCTTCTGCTTAATGAATACATGTTATTTAGCAATATTTCATGAAGGCGTTGAACAGTCAGATTGAGAGATGTTGATTCGGTGCCTGAGAGCTCTGGGCTACCAGCTCTCACTATGTGGTGAATTTTGTCAAAATAAATAAAAGAAATTGACACAGTGTCAGAAAATATTTTTAAAGGGATAGTTCAACATTTTGACAAATTGTCCCATTGCCATGATCCCTATAGTCTTAGGCGTAGTTTCAATAGCCTTTAATTGTCGGTTCAGGCTATTTTTAGAACAGCGGAGCAGAGTCGCGAGCTGCTCAGAGCTACGCTACGGAGGCTAATGGAATTTCTTGGTTTCCCTCATCAAACTGCCCCTGATGGGAACGCCCATCTCATAGCGTGGTGAATGTGCAGGTCACAAGCGTTGTGGAGTTGTTGGATTGTGTATTTGATGAGTTTGATGAGGGAAACCAGGAAATTCCATTAGCGTCCATAGCGTAACTCCAAGCAGCTTGCGGCTCTGCTCCACCGTTCTAAAAATAGCTTGCATCGACAATTAAAGGTAACAACTCCTAAGACTATAGGGATTATGGCAAAATGTTGAACAATCCCTTTAACTGTGAGTTTAACATCCAACACGTTCTCACTCCCAGTGCGTCAACCCCCTGACGAACGGTCACTGTCCCTCCTCGTCACATGCCTGACTCATTAGGTACCCGTTTTTCGTCATGAGGTGACGAGCGGGGATTTCAATTCATTCCAATGCAACCCCCTTCGCGGCGATATGTGACGCTCAGAGTAAAGTGATCCAGCCGACCGGACGCGGCGCTGAACGACGCACTGAGCTGAAAAACTTTTTTTCCCCTTTGAAGCTTTATTGAACCTGGTGTGTCTGACATAGCTTTCATCCAAGCCGTCATTTTGGTTATTATTTATTTACTGATCTTGGCGTTGGTGCAGAATAATAAATAAACAAACAAACAAACAAATAAATAAATTACATCCTTGTCGGAAGACCAGACGGGGTGGGGGTGTGTAATAAATAAATAAAGAAATAAATATTTTTGTCCCGTGCGTAATTGTCAAGATCCGCATTTCGATTAAACTCGCCTTTCTTCTTTTGTACGAGTTGTTGGACGACTGCATTTTCATTTTATTTACTTATTTCCCTGTCCTAAGTCATGTTTATGGATACACAGTTGAACATATTGTCATTTTACCCTCGGCATTTTCCCCTCACTTTGCTGAATATCTGTTGATTCATGTCATAAACACGTTTTGTTCATTAAAAATATGTGGTGTTTATTAAAAATATGTTGTTCATTCAAATCGGTTGTTGTTCATTGCAGAACAATAGAATATTAATACGGTGATTTATATACAGATATTGATCACGCAGTGTGACCACAATCACTACGCACGGAGGCGTGAGGGACATTTGAAACAGCTGTATCAATCGTCCCTGCAGCGACTACTGACACTTCAACCTGTTTTGGCTCTAAACTTCAAAACTATGACATTGCATAGTTTAGGACCTGTTTATGTACGAATTCATCTGTTGTTAGGTCATATTATTATTGCATGAAACACACAATACAACTTTTGATCACAAAAAACTACCGCACGTAACATTTTACTTTCCGTAGTAAAAAAAACAGGTTCGCGCTAATAACTTTTGAATGGCGTGACGTAATTTCACAAGCTTTCCCAGGATTGGTCGGTGTTGAGTGCTGAACTAGAGGATGTGACGTCATTGCAACGGCGCCACCGGTCGCGACCATAGACTGCGACACTGCCATCTACGGCGTCTGGACGGAACTACAACACCTTAACAATGTGTTTGTGATCATGAGGAGTGGAAATTAAGCCATGTTGATTTAATTCAACAGCATGTGAATAAACAGTGAGGAATCAGAACAGTTAGACAGCTCTTTTTCAACAAAGTCCAAATAATTCAAGTAACTCAAGTCATATAGGCCTTTTTTTTTTAATTGCAGAAAACAACATTTCTCCCCCCTTCTCCCTCCTCCCGCCCAGGAACCTTAGTTTATAATATAGTGTAGAATGAACCCGTCCACTGTAGTAATGTTTATGCACAACTGCACCACTTTAGCCAGCTCCTTTATTTCTGGTTTTACATTGGACAAACTGATTAAGGCTCCATTTTCAGGAGACACAGCTATTCTTTAATAACTTCCACATTCGTTGGGTTACGTTCAGAGGTTTATCAGGGCAGGGCCTAGGGTCATCCAGTGTTAGCAATTACAGACCCATCTGACCTTCACAGGGTCACAGGTCAACTTTTCATGTGAAATTTGACGATTTTTGCTATCAATTCAGGCATAAAACACCAATACTTGGAGCTGGGAAGCTGAAATCTTTAGATTCTAGTCCAGACCTTGGAGCAGATTGACGGTGCCAAATATCAGAGCTCTGCTCCACTCGGAAGTGTCCAAAATGGCCAAAAAGCAGTGTTCATTTCTAATCCCCATTGTGTACAAGACTAAATTCAACAGATAGTCTTTAATAACTTCCACATGCTTTGAGCTGGAAGTCTGAAAGTTTCAGGGTTTTGTCAGGGGCCTAGGGCCACCCATTATCTGCAATTTCAGACCAATCCCACATTCAGAAGGGGTCAAAGGTCAAGGTTTAGTGTGAAATTTGACGATTTTTGCTATCAATTCAGGCATAAAACACCAATACTTGGAGCTGGGAAGCTGAAATCTTTAGATTCTAGTCCAGACCTTGGAGCAGATTGAAGATCAGAGCTGTGCTCCACTCAGAAGTGTCCAAAATGGCCATGGTAAGTGTCAAAGGTCACAGGGGTCAAACATCAAAGTTAATCCTAACAAAACACACACGCTTTAAGTAATCATCATGAAATTTAGATGAGTTGTATATCAGAGAGTCCTCTATCATTATATTGTATCCCATTGCTCTGGGGGCCACGGGGGGCCCCTGGGGGCCACTTCGCTTTCCCATGCTCTCACAGATTTGGGTGTCGGGTCAGTGGATAAGGGCCTCACAATGAGTCCACAGGCCAAGTTTCAAGTGATTCGGTTGGTTTCTATGGAAACAGCGGCCTCCTGGAGACAGAGGAATGCGGCTGTTTGAAGCCCCGCCTCTCGAAAAGTAATTGCTCAATCAGGACCGAACGCACATCAACGCGTTCGTCTTGGGCCCCCGGAACCACTGATATCAAATTCAGAACTGTACGACTTTTAGAAATATATTTCATCCATTTCAGCTTTTCAGATTCAGAGCCTCTCAGACTTAATGCCTGAGAGACCTTCTGAGTCAGAAAAGCTGAAATGGATGAAATATATTTCTAAAAGTCGTACAGTTCTGAATTTGATATCAGTGGTTCCGGGGGCCCAAGACGAACGCGTTGATGTGCGTTCGGTCCTGATTGAGCCATTACTTTTCGAGAGGCGGGGCTTCAAACAGCCGCATTCCTCTGTCTCCAGGAGGCCGCTGTTTCCATAGAAACCAACCGAATCACTTGAAACTTGGCCTGTGGACTCATTGTGAGGCCCTTATCCACTGACCCGACACCCAAATCTGTGAGAGCATGGGAAAGCGAAGTGGCCCCAGGGGCCCCCCGTGGCCCCCAGAGCAATGGGAATACAATATAATGATAGAGGACTCTCTGATATACAACTCATCTAAATTTCATGATGATTACTTAAAGCGTGTGTGTTTTGTTAGGATTAACTTTGATGTTTGACCCTGTGACCTTTGACACTTACCATGGCCATTTTGGACACTTCTGAGTGGAGCACAGCTCTGATCTTCAATCTGCTCCAAGGTCTGGACTAGAATCTAAAGATTTCAGCTTCCCAGCTCCAAGTATTGGTGTTTTATGCCTGAATTGATAGCAAAAATCGTCAAATTTCACACTAAACCTTGACCTTTGACCCCTTCTGAATGTGGGATTGGTCTGAAATTGCAGATAATGGGTGGCCCTAGGCCCCTGACAAAACCCTGAAACTTTCAGACTTCCAGCTCAAAGCATGTGGAAGTTATTAAAGACTATCTGTTGAATTTAGTCTTGTACACAATGGGGATTAGAAATGAACACTGCTTTTTGGCCATTTTGGACACTTCCGAGTGGAGCAGAGCTCTGATATTTGGCACCGTCAATCTGCTCCAAGGTCTGGACTAGAATCTAAAGATTTCAGCTTCCCAGCTCCAAGTATTGGTGTTTTATGCCTGAATTGATAGCAAAAATCGTCAAATTTCACATGAAAAGTTGACCTGTGACCCCTGTGAAGGTCAGATGGGTCTGTAATTGCTAACACTGGATGACCCTAAGCCCTGCCCTGATAAACCTCTGAACGTAACCCAACGAATGTGGAAGTTATTAAAGAATAGCTGTGTCTCCTGAAAATGGAGCCTTAATCAGTTTGTCCAATGTAAAACCAGAAATAAAGGAGCTGGCTAAAGTGGTGCAGTTGTGCATAAACATTACTACAGTGGACGGGTTCATTCTACACTATATTATAAACTAAGGTTCCTGGGCGGGAGGAGGGAGAAGGGGGGAGAAATGTTGTTTTCTGCAATAAAAAAAAAAAAAGGCCTATATGACTTGAGTTACTTGAATTATTTAGACTTTGTTGAAAAAGAGCTGTCTAACTGTTCTGATTCCTCACTGTTTATTCACATGCTGTTGAATTAAATCAACATGGCTTAATTTCCACTCCTCATGATCACAAACACACTGTTAAGGTGTTTGTAGTTCCGTCCAGACGCCGTAGATGGCAGTGTCGCAGTCTATGGTCGCGGACCGGTGGCGCCGTTGCAATGACGTCACATCCTCTAGTTCAGCACTCAACACCGACCAATCCTGGGAAAGCTTGTGAAATTACGTCACGCCATTCAAAAGTTATTAGCGCGACCCTGTTTTTTTTTACTACGGAAAGTAAAATGTTACGTGCGGTAGTTTTTTTGTGATCAAAAGTTGTATTGTGTGTTTCATGCAATAATAATATGACCTAACAACAGATGAATTCGTACATAAACAGGTCCTAAACTATGCAATGTCATAGTTTTGAAGTTTAGAGCCAAAACAGGTTGAAGTGTCAGTAGTCGCTGCAGGGACGATTGATACAGCTGTTTCAAATGTCCCTCACGCCTCCGTGCGTAGTGATTGTGGTCACACTGCGCGATCAATATCTGTATATAAATCACCGTATTAATATTCTATTGTTCTGCAATGAACAACAACCGATTTGAATGAACAACAAATTTTTAATAAACACCACATATTTTTAATGAACAAAACGTGTTTATGACATGAATCAACAGATATTCAGCAAAGTGAGGGGAAAATGCCGAGGGTAAAATGACAATATGTTCAACTGTGTATCCATAAACATGACTTAGGACAGGGAAATAAGTAAATAAAATGAAAATGCAGTCGTCCAACAACTCGTACAAAAGAAGAAAGGCGAGTTTAATCGAAATGCGGATCTTGACAATTACGCACGGGACAAAAATATTTATTTATTTATTTATTTATTACACACCCCCACCCCGTCTGGTCTTCCGACAAGGATGTAATTTATTTATTTGTTTGTTTGTTTGTTTGTTTGTTTATTATTCTGCACCAACGCCAAGATCAGTAAATAAATAATAACCAAAATGACGGCTTGGATGAAAGCTATGTCAGACACACCAGGTTCAATAAAGCTTCAAAGGGGAAAAAAAGTTTTCCAGCTCAGTGCGTCGTTCAGCGCCGCGTCCGGTCGGCTGGATCACTTTACTCTGAGCGTCACATATCGCCGCGAAGGGGGTTGCATTGGAATGAATTGAAATCCCCGCTCGTCACCTCATGACGAAAAACGGGTACCTAATGAGTCAGGCATGTGACGAGGAGGGACAGTGACCGTTCGTCAGGGGGTTGACGCACTGGGAGTGAGAACGTGTTGTAACATCTGTCCATTACAATACATATCTAGCTTTCTTGATGACAGCACTTTGTATCACTGCATGACATCACTGAGTCATCATAAAACAAAGTGGATGATTTTTGGATTACTCCAAGAAATGCAGTCATAAGCACATATTAACAAATCAAACTGCAATCGCTTAAATATTAAGTCCAATGTGTTGAAAGCTCTGTCCCTCTCCTGCCTGCTCAGCATGTTACCAGAATAACTGCCTGTCATAAATGGAAGTGTACAAATTTAAACACTTCTTCAAGTTTATAGGAGCACAGTGAATAAAATGTTTAGATTGCTCAGGAGCTCTTTGTCAGTTTCACCACTGCATCGTTAGCTAAGACTGGCTGTTAATGCTAATGTTGGCTATGTAGCATTAACAAAACTTACAAATAGTTCCTTGCAGTGTTGTGGTTGTGGGTGACTAATAACAGATATTTCCCCTCAGCTGGGTGCACTACAAGCTGAGATTGTTAAGTACTTCATACCCACTCAGCCTGACTCAGTGCTGCTGTTAACAGCTCTCCTTCACCTGCTAGCTTGTTAGCATGTGGATATTTCTTTTGCTGCCTGCAGACTTTGGTGGGTGTGCTTCTGTTAAGTTTCACAACTTTGGGCTTTGCACATGGAGTTCAATACTTTTTTCTAGTTTATATTTTTTCTCTTTTCCCCTTTGCACTCAAGTTCGTTTTTTGTAGGCTACAGGATTTTTTTTTTTGCCTGAAACTGTTCTCATATTCATAAATCGTATGTTACCTGTGTGATTCATGATTTGGGGAGAATAAAAGGGAGTATTCTTTTTTCTTTATCTTTATTGGTTTACACATGTGGCCCCTTAGGAATAAGATTATGGGTTTGATTCCCAGGCCTGAGGTCTTTCTGGTAGAGTTTGCATGTTCTCCTTGTGTCTGTGTGGGTTCTCCCAGGGTTCTCCAGCTTCTTCCCACGGCCCAAAAACATGCACACTAGGTTGATTGAAGACTCTAAATTGCCTGTAGTGTGTGAATGTGAGTGTGTTGTTCATCTCTATGTGTCAGTCATGTGATAGACTGCCGATCTGTTCAGGGTTTACACCACCCTCAGCCGATGTCGAACTGGCTCCAGCACTATCATGGATAGCTAATTGGTGTAGATGATGGATGGATGGATGGATGGATGGATGGAAATGGAAAACAGAAAAGAAAAGCTGAGGGGAGAAAAAAGACTCAACCTTAAAGCAGATCAGCTTAAAGTCTACAAAGTAGCCTTAATACTAATTAGGATTAATCAACAAAAAAGATAATCCATAAGGATAAAAAGACTAAACACACATTTAAAGTGTAAAGGTGCCAAATTTGATGTTGTGTCCTGTAGCCTACTTGAATATTGTGCAACACTATTTGTGGTCATTGCAGATTCCTGTTTGTGCTGCATGTTTTTGTGTAACTTTGTCTTCTTGGGACTCACAATGTGTGATGACTGATTTGTATTCAACCATTGGCTTTGATGAAACCATTCCAATCAAATGACTTTGTATGTATAATGCATGAATACATAAGGGATTGTGAAATCAATATATTATATGTGTGTGTAGCAGGTCTAGAGCAAATCTCTTGCTCTGTAAATTTGTTGTAATACATTTTGAGGTTTGCCTGCAGGTACATGTCTGGAGCAAATCACTGGCTCCGTGCTCCAAAATCTGATAATTGGATATCTTAGGAAACCAGGTGGCTAAATAATATATGTATGCCAACTGTAAAAGCGGCCTGTTTCTCTTCAGGACATGATGTGGGTTTGACATTACAACAGTGAACATGGAGTGTGGGTCTTGACATGACCATTAAACTTCTGGCATACAGTTGTTGTTGTTTTTTTTATACTTGCACTTTTTGAAATTAGATATAAAAGTAATTTACTGTGTTTTACTACAAAAGGTGATTACTACTGACTCAGGATCAGTTGCAAATGTAAAACTGATACAGGTACTGCGGTGTAGCCTTGTGTTCTCCGCATTCATTCATTAGTGTGTCAGAGCTTCCCTAGGTGGTCATTTGGTGACGTCACCTGAGGACTAGCTCTCTATCAGTCACTACAATGGGGTCACTTTGCCATCTTCTCTCCTGCGGGACCCTGCACCCTGGCATGCTGTCCTAAATGTCACCCCTAAAGCCATCCAAACGATGGTTTCACCCTCCTCAAACAGCTTATGTAACTGTAACTTTATTGACTCGCAAGATACAAGTCGCCTAGTGGGCCACTTTTGGTGAGCAGAACTGGCGCTGCAGGGTGACCCAAGGGACAACCAGTCCGACATAGGCCTCTAATTGTCTAAATGTGACCCGATCCATCAAAATGAGTCACAGTGACCCAAATCTCAAAGTTGAGATTTTGGTATCAATGGAAAGATTAGAAAATAAGCTTTAAAATGATACCCTAGTCAAAGTCATACATTTGATGGTTTTCGAGATGTGGCCATTTGAATTACGATCTTTCACTCTCTCATTCCGTTCTAAAACCTGAGAAAATAGCAGTTAAAGTTTTTGCCAGTGACTCTCTGGCATCTGTTCCTGTACCACGTGATTACACGCACCCTATACGGTCCCTTGTTGTCATAGAGGCAGCATTCAATGACCCTCGGAAAGCAGGGAATCTCACAATTCAGATGCTTTTTACAGCTCGTCTCTATCATAAACGGTTCAGAAGTTGTCATGTTTTGTTGACATTTTGTAAAACATGTGCAAGCGTGTACGTTCGGTTTAGCATCGATGCTACGCTCTGTTAGCGTCGATGCTACGCTCTGTTAGCGTCGATGCTACTCGGTTTAGCATCTGTTTCTGTACCCGTCCCTGCTCGTCATAGAGGCTCCATTCAATGACCGTCGGAAAGCGGAGAATCCCGCGATTCAGAAGCAGTTTACAGCTCGTCTCTATCATGAACGGTTCAGAAGATATTTCATGTTTTGCACCGTTGCAACGCTCATTTTCAGAGGGTTTAAGTTGCAGGTCAACTTTAATCATCATTTACGTGCCGTTTCTCAATTATCTGGACTGTGAAACTTTAGGAGATTGTTTTTGAATGTCATTGCTTTGAAATTAGGGTAAAAAAAATGTTTTGATTTTCTATGGGTTTTCCATGTTATCAGCTGATTATCTAAAAATAGAACGTTGCGACTTCCGACTCATTTTGATAGAACGGGTCACAAATGGCAACACTTAATTTTCTATCAAATGTCCCATCATTCGGACAATTCTTGCCTCCTATGGTCGGAATGACGGTATTTTTTTCTTTTTTTAAACATCCTGCCTTTCCCACAATTCCTTTAATAGTGTATTTTTTCACCAAAGGATTTTGCACTGGTTGAGTTTAGGCAATGATGAAAGGAGTTGGTTAAATTTAGTAAAAAGACCAGGTAGAGGCTAGACAGGCCAGATAGATAGAGAGAGTCCAGATAAGTAGGAGGGAGCCTGTTGAGTGACACATATTTCCTTATATTGAAAGCCTTGTCGAAATGGTGGGACAATGACATGTCGGAATAGCGGTATGTCGGAATGGTGGTATGTCTGAGTGGTGGGATGTCAGAATGACAGCATGTAAAGGTGCCTGAACTCATCACGTTTTACCTCCCAGAGTTGGCTTTAGAGCTTTAGATCAGCTGGAAATGTTTGTTAGCGAACAGGACACAGTGATAATTCTCAGCTCGCTTAAAGTGAAATTCCGGCGTAAGTGTAAACCATGGTCAAACACACCGTAACACCGAGTTAGACCCCCCCTCGAGAGATCAATTTGCCCGACCGCTACATTCACGAGATCCACCAACTTCAGCAAATACCGCAATATCGCCACACACGGCGCTGTCCGGATCCACTGTCTGACCGCAACCAAAACGCCACCATTTGCCCAAAATAATGCTCAGAACTGCACCAAATGTCATCAATAGTACACACAGGGTCCCAGCACGTAGTACGAGTTGTCAAACATCTGCTAGCTTTGCCTGTTTTCTTTAGCAAGGAGACCAGACACAACTCACCTACTTCTCCTCCGGGAGCCGCTCGTTGGTGAGGAAGCCCTGACGAGTCGATCACCGAGTGCACCGGAGTTCCGCAGCTCAATCAACAATTACCTCATGGAAATACAATCAGAGTTTGTTTTTTTTTTATCTTGCATATCACTTTATAACTATTATTATCGAGTGCTGGCCACGATATAGGCGCAAATGAGCATTTTTAAATTTACGTTTTTTGCTGTGGGAAATCATCTGTAGAAACGCGAGATTTTACGTGACGTCAAACCCGGGATTGCTTTGACTGATGTAAACATTCATGTAGCAGTAGCAGACAACCGAAAACATGGATGACCTTACAGAGTCGGAGAACACTGATGAGTGGTTTCAATTCGATGGCCAACCCTATCAGTTTGAGCCAGAATTCACCGAAGAAGAGGTGATGGAAATGAGGAAGAAAAATGCAGCGGAGGGAGAACTGCCGGTGCAGCCTGAGGAGTCTCGGTGTTCTGGGATTTGGTGGTGTGGGTGTGGGCACTGCCAGCCTATGGCCACTGAAAATGAATGTTTATGCTGCCAGGAGTCAGATGTGTTTCGGCAGTGCCTGGATGCTGTGGTGGACACAGATACACGCTGCATAACGGTCATGGAAGAATTTCAACCGCTCGTCCACCCCGCCGTAGTGGAGACATTCTTCCATGTACCCAAGATAAATTGGAAAAAACAGCCAACTCCAGAGGGGCCAAACGGCCAGTTATCCACAGAGTAAGTAGACCACATTTTTTTAAATCATGATTGCATGGTTGAGATTGACTAACATTCACTATGAGCTATGTAAGTTACCTGTGTATAACCATTCACATACTTACTGAACCTTCTTGACTAACAACCCTTCTCTTCCCCCCACTTTCCCTCCCCCCACGTCCCCTCTCCCTGCAGTCAGTGCAGGCTGGTGGCCTACCGGATCGTCCTGGAGTGGGGTTTGAAGGGAGAGCGACTGGGCCGGAAACAAAGGAGGGTGCTGCCTAGTTGTGTGGTCACTGCAATCAGAGCCAAGTATCCATCCCTGACTGGAGATTATCACGGCTTTCAGGAGGCAGAGGAAATGACTCAAATATTGTGAACATATTGTCAGCTCTTTATTTACATTCCTGTAAACATGTGAATTACCGTAGATGACCAAATAATCGCCCGCGTGCAAATACGCGCCTGTGCTCTAATAGCCGCCGGGGTCCGACCTCATTTGGCAAAATAAACGCCGGTTCAATTAAACGCCCGGGCGATTAAGTGTTTACCATAGTCTTGCACAGAAAACAAAAGTTTTTTTTTAACAGCGCTTCACCGGCTCTCACCTCTTCTGTCAGCCCCTCCTCTCGCTCTCTCTCTCTCTCTCTCTCTCTCTCTCTCTCTCTCGCATGCAGGCGCGCGCACACACACATACACACACACACAGACACACAAACACAGGCGCGCTAGACTGAGGGATATAGGGATATAGATAAATGCGCTAATGTACAGTGTTGAAATTACCGCGATCGACCCCCCCTTCCGCTATCATTCATAACACTGCTCTGATCAGCTCCCTGTGTCGCGGTTACACAGACAAACTGTCTTTGTATTTATTGTCTGATGTCAATAAAGATGCGTCGGGGGGAAAAAGTAGTTTTGTTCCAGTGGTGCTATGGTGAGCTCCTTGTTCTTTGCATGATGGTCTGGTGCTGCTCATTGCAAAAATAAATTGTAGCCTGTTGCAAATACGCGCCTGGTTCTTATAAACGCCTGGGGTCCAAGTCGATTTAGCATATTAAACGCCCGGGCTAATAAGAGGACTTACCTACTCAGGAAGTTAAATTCATTCAATGTCAGTAAGAGGATTCAGTCCTTGTTTTACAAGTCTTTTATTGAAAGTATTCTGACATTTTCTTTTATCTGTTGGCACAACAGCTTGGGTGTTAAAGACAAAAATTGTCTGAATAAGATTGTAAAGGTGTGCTCCAAAATAATAGGGGTGCAGCAGGATGACTTGAGTTCCCTTTGGGATAAACGTGTGGCTAAAAAAGCAAAAGCAATTATTAATCAGCATGACCATATCTTGTCATCTGAATTTGTACTGATGCCCTCAGGGCGCCGTCTTAAAGCGCCACTACGGAAAACTAACCGTTACTCCAGATCATTCATCCCGTCTGCTATCAGACTCTTAAATCTAGACCCAAGCTTGTGGAAATAATAATTTTTTATCTTTACTTTTGATTATTCATTTATTGATCTATTTTTGATTCTGATTTTTAATTTTTGATTTATTTATTTTATTTTTTACACGCTGGAAGGCCAAACGGGAGACAAAGGTCATGTTTTGCTTCCACTGACATTGTAAATACAAACTAGCACCTGTGCATATGTATGAATGTGGATGAGTCTGTATTGTTGAGTTTGTATTGATGTGCTGTTGTGGATGAGCTTGTTAGGGCCCGAGCGGCGACTGCAAGTCGCCCAGCGAAAGCCCTATTGTAATTCGTTCATGCCCCAACGTGCACGTGACCCCAATGTGCAAGTGACCCCAAAGTAATCAAGTAGTGAAGTAATCATGTGGTATGGAAGACCCAGGGGGAAAAATGCTATATTGAAATTGTAATGTTTATTATTCTTATTATTATTATTATTCACGCGACTTTTCATGCCCCAATTTCGCCCCTTTCCCAAACTGGAAAAGTTGTCTAACTTTGCATGTCCCTCCGGCCTCATCCGAAATTCGATATTTTTGGGTCGTCGCACATGGTCGACGCAAAATGGCGAAATAGCGCCCCCTACAAACTTTAAATTTGCCCTCGCCTATTGGGTTACTTTGTCGTAGGCAGACGAAATTTGGTACACACATTCATCATCCCCAGACGCACAAAAAAGTCTCTTAACGTCATGGTAAAATCTCAACAGGAAGTCGGCCATTTTGATTTTAATTTTCAATTTTTGCCATTTTTTGGCCATTTTTGGACATTTCCACTACTTACGTTTGATCTAACTCGTCCTAGGGATTTCACTCGATCGGCTTCAAATTTGTTCTCCAGCATCGAAACCCCATGATGACCTTATCTTGTGCTCCGCAGGTGTGTAGGTCATAGGGCGTGGCTGCTATGGCTCAATTCACATTGGCGACTGTTTCGGTGCTCGCCATGTAAATACGAATGGCTCTCACGCCCACATACTTTATCGTAGCTACTTCAAACTTGCTGGACATGATGATGGCTCCGCCCTGAACGTCCCGATATATTAATTCCTACGTCACTCATAGCGCCCCCCGGTGGTAACAGGAAGTGACCAGTTTTTACATTACGTGTACTGATTCCACATAGTTGACCCCATCAACTTCATTCCACTTCTAAAACGTGCAGAACCAGTTGGTGAAGCTACATTATGAACGCTGTGAAGCTACGAGTAATGGCGACCGCGTGGCGTCATGGCAACTGATGATCCCTCGCCAAGAAAATACGTTTGGCTTTATGATGGCTTTATTGAACTCGTATCATCATGAAAATTGGTACACAGGTCCAGGGTCACGACCTCAACGTCTCCATATGCTCATAGGCGATCTCACTCATGTTGCCCCCTAGTGGAAACAGGAAGTGCCATTTTTTGCATCAACATTGTCCGATTTCCACGAAACTTCACATGTGTGATGAGGGACTGACCCTGAACACACCTGCACGCATCCCATTACTGCCCCCTAGTGGACGAACCTTTAACTGCTCATAACTCCCTCATGCTTTGTCCGATTTCCACGAAACTTCACATGTGTGATGAGGGGCTGACCCTGAACACACCTGCACGCATGCCATTGCTGCCCCCTAGTGGACGAACCTTTAACTGCTCATAACTCCCTCATGCTTTGTCCGATTTCCAAGAAACTTCACATGTGTGATGAGGGGCTGACCCTGAACACACCTGCACGCATCCCATTACTGCCCCCTAGTGGACGAACCTTTAACTGCTCATAACTCCCTCATGCTTTGTCCGATTCACTCCAAACTTCACACGAGTGATGAGGGGCCACCCCTGAACGCACCACACCACATGCGGTGACTGCCCCCTGGTGGATGAACGAAACATTGCATTTTTGGCCTCCTTCCGGGGTTTTTTCTCCATTTCTGCTCCGCGCCACGGCCCCGGCGTGCCTCAGGCCCCGCGGTGGCATGGGCGAGCGAGGGCCCGCCATCGCCGCTTGCGGCTTTAATATTATTATTATTATTGTTCTTGGTGGACTGCCGAACAGAATTGCCCTCTGGGATTAATAAAGTTGATCAAATCAAATCAAATCAAAATGGTCATCTACGGTATGTAAATACAATTTTTTTGTTGTACATGAATGCTGAGTCGCTGAGTGCTTTATTGTCAACACTATCCACAAATTTTACAGTGGTTTAAATCTTGATATCAAGTGTGAGACCAAGTCAGCTTTATCAGGCCTTGGAACTGGGGCAATGTTTTGTAGAAGTCTCTTTTGATGAGGTGCAGGGCGGGGCCAGGCGGCGATACTGTGCTCATCCCTCATCTCCAGAGCACTGTTCATGAGCTCTGAACGGAACTCCTGTGATGTCTTCTCATAGATGGGTCTAGCCACCCACTGACGGGTGGCCTTTGAATAAGCACATGAGTAGCGGCCTTGTCCTACAACAGACAATATACCATAATAATAATCATTAGTCAAATATCCCGTCAAAGTACAAAGGTGTGTTCTGTTACTGATATGCTGCTGGTATTACAATGATTTCACAATACTCCAGATTTAGTAATTCATCACGTTTTAGACATTTAGACGTTTTAGACACATTTATGTGTATATATGTTCTCAGATGTAATGTTGACACAGTTTGTATGCATAACTGTTTGTCTTTACCTTCTTTTGATGTGGCCTGTGGCCTGCCAACATTTGCGTTGTAGTCCATCACTGCCAGTTCTGTCCGGGCACGCATAACGTCATAGGAGAAGTGAAGTCTCTTCAATGTGTATTTCAACATCATTGAATGGAAAACTTCAAGAGATCCTGTGGAGGTGTATTTTTTTTAATTATTGAAGTGGTACATTAGAACATTCCTGTAGATTTTCTTGCATCTGTGGGATCTTATTTTAATTGTAGCATAAGAATACAAAATCAACAATCGCACACTCAACTCTGAGCATATCTCAATGTATTTGCAAGCTTTCGGACTGTAAGCTTGCAAATAACATGAGATATGCACAGAGCTGAGTGTGCGACTGCTGATTTTGTTTGTCGAGTGTCTAAGTTCAGCTCCAGCACCTCACAGAAGAATCCTGTCTATGGATGAGTGGTGTTTGTTTTCACAATAAGTCAGTAGAAAATGATTGTAAATGCATACCAGTGTGCTTGAAGAGAGCCATCTGACGCAAGTCACGCAGGAGGTTACTGTCCAGGATGACACTTCTCAGGGCAATGTAGGCAGAGGAGTCAGCATGCATCCATTTTTTCCTGAGTTGTTCATCCTCTGACATTGGTGCATGAAAACATTTGTATTCAACACCTGACTCCTCCCATCGATGAACACCACAAATGTGGTGGACTAGAGATGTCCACCGACGCACACATTCCTGATTAGAAGGAAAAAGAAACAAAACAATAGTATATGTTTCAGTAACAGAATTTCACACAGCACTTGCCGGGTCGTTTTTATTTTGGCTTTGGCAGAAATGACAAAATGACAGTGTAAGTTCATTATTACCTCTCTGTCTCCATGACTGGAGCTGCAGGCCCAATACAGGTGGTTACTGATTGATTTGATCCATGGCAGAAGTTCCTCATTGCCCCTCTTCTTTGCAATAGCAACAATTTTTTTTTTTAAACCTGCATAATAAATGAAAGATATGAAAAAATAGCTGATTGCCATTTGCAAAAATACAAAAGTGTGTTTAAAGTGTGAAACTTTGTGTTACTTGTGTAGCAGGGGACACTTACCCTTGTTGACATGCCATGGGTCAAACTCATGACGTATTCTACCATAGTTCTCCCTCATAATTTTTCTGATAGATGGAGCTCTATCGGTGGTCATGACATCCACATCCACACCCATGTACAGAAGGTGATTCAGGCCTCTTTCAAATCCCATGACCTCCATTGCAACTGAGCTGGAAGCTTCTGTGACCTGTTGAATAACATTTTATTAGTTGAAAATGCACTAATGTTCCCAAGCAAAACAGCTGCCTGTGTTATGGCAATTAATTTCATAAGATGTGTGCTGATTTACCTGAACTAACTCAAAATGCATAATCTCCTTGGAGGCATCATCCTGAAAGGAGTATGTGGAATATTTGGCGCTGAAGCCTGAAACAGAGCAAGACACAAACTAAGTTTTGCTGTAATGTATATGTTTAAAACTCTGCCAATGTAAAAGTAATAACCATGCTTACCTGGGCTATCACATCTTGCATCACCGCCCAAGGAAACTTTTTGTCCTGAAGCACTGACTTGTTTGACCCGCTCAATGATTTTGTCCTGCTGACTCCTGTATGCATGTTCGATAACTGGAATGAGGTATTTAGACTGTATGGCATAGTACTGGGTTTTTCGAGGGATTTGGAGATTTATAAGTGTGGCCCAGTCTGCGATGTCAGTGTACGTGGCTCCAGTAAAGAGGATAGCAGCACAGGTGAGAATGTTATTTCTGCCCATCTTTCTCTGGTCTGGGCAGGACTCCCATTGCCCGTGTGTCCTTGCAGGCATGTCCACTGGATCTTGATTTTGGAACCATGTCTACTTGTTTTCTTTTCTTCTATTGCTCTTCCACAATGGAAGCAGAGTTTGAAAAGCTCCAGGAGTTTGGTTTCATCCACCAACCACTTCCTCTCTGCCCATCCACTCACTGTCCCAAGGCTTGATGTGGAGCTGGAGCTTGATGTGGAGCTTCTACTCAGTGGCTTGAAGCTGTCATCAGCTGGATCCTCCAATTCCATTTCACTGAAGCTTGTGCTCATTTCATGCAAAGAGTCCTCTACATTTTCCTATAACGTGACAGGAATCAAATGTTTCATTTGGAGAGAAATGCAATGTTTTATTTCTGATTTCAACTATGTTACTTACTGATACAATTAGAGACAGGAATATCAAAGTAATGCACTCACCAGTTCATCATGTTCAGCTGTAGCATGGGGGGTGGTCTGGGATGCTGATGTAGCACCAATTTCCTTTGAATTAAAATCATAATATTGACTTATTATGAGTATTATTAGCCACAATGTGGAAATGTGTCTTCGGCTTCACAGAATCTGTCACTACACATAACATTGGTAAAGACTGATGAACATAGATAAGAATTTTCTTATAACACAAGTCAAGACACTTCAACAAGACTTTGATAAAAATGTTCCTATAAATAACAGTGTCAAGTAAAAACTCCTCAAACCATACTGGCAAATCACTTGTGATGCAATGCTTACCGTTGAGAGTTGCCACGTGGGAGGTCGTGCCAGATAACTCCCAGATAGTGACATTCTTGTACGTGGCCTGACCACAGGTTCTGGACTTTGGAGGGATAATGTCATGGTCGAGGACGGTCTCTCGTCTTTTCTCTTTTGTGGGGTAGAATGGGCGACTGCTTCAAACTCTGTCTCTTCCATTTGTAGCCCTGAACACTCATAACTGGTAGCCTAAAATGTGGAGTAAGTGTTCAACAAGAATATGATCCATCAAATATTTACAACAAATTTGTGCACATTCACATTCTAATGTATTGGCCTGTTATTTTTACTTTTACATTCATCTCTTGATCAGTACAATCCCATTTAGACTAATCAATATTCCAAGAACCCCCTGCCCTCCCCCCTCCCTCTCCTACACCCCCCCCCACACACACACACACACACACACACACACACACACACACACACACACAATTGAACAGAACACAATTGAAAATGTTACCTCCGCTGTAGCCAGCTGCTCCATTCGTGGGACGGCATTCTTCTTCAGATATGTTTTGGATGGGTTCTTTGGGTCGCTAGCTTTTGTAGACAACACAAAGTCGTCTTTGCTGAAATGTGCGCTGCAGACGCGGTAGTTCTTCTGCCTTAGCGTCTCGGTCGGCGTGTTGACGTCGATGTTCAAAACAACAAGCCACCGGTTCACTATAGCCCGGCCGTATCTAAACGGCAATCTGTGAAATGAGTCTGCGTTATGCCTTCTTTGCTTCTTTCCGCAACCTGGATAATAACATGTATTGACCATTTTGTCCTCGTGTATTCGGTCGTGAGAGATTCTCTTCACCTTCGTGCTGTCTCCTCACTCTTCATGAGATACCGTAAACAAACGTGACTTCACGTAAAATCTCGCGTTTCTACAGATGATTTCCCACAGCAAAAAACGTAAATTTAAAAATGCTCATTTGCGCCTATATCATGGCCAGCACTCGATAATAATAGTTATAAAGTGATATGCAAGATAAAAAAAAACAAACTCTGATTGTATTTCCATGAGGTAATTGTTGATTGAGCTGCGGAACTCCGGTGCACTCGGTGATCGACTCGTCAGGGCTTCCTCACCAACGAGCGGCTCCCGGAGGAGAAGTAGGTGAGTTGAGTTGCATCTCCTTGCTAAAGAAAACAGGCAAAGCTAGCAGATGTTTGACAACTCGTACTACGTGCTGGGACCCTGTGTGTACTATTGATGACATTTGGTGCAGTTCTGAGCATTATTTTGGGCAAATGGTGGCGTTTTGGTTGCGGTCAGACAGTGGATCCGGAGAGCGCCGTGTGTGGCGATATTGCGGTATTTGCTGAAGTTGGTGGATCTGGTGAATGTAGCGGTCGGGCAAATTGATCTCTCGAGGGGGGGTCTAACTCGGTGTTACGGTGTGTTTGACCATGGTTTACACTTACGCCGGAATTTCACTT